>NC_056751.1:803721175-803768675 GCF_019279795.1 Protopterus annectens
GAAGTACCCCACAAAAGGGCTATAAAATAGACAGCATCAGTGATTTGTGTAGCATTAGTAGTAGTAGCAATATGTGGTATAACAAATGTGTGCTACAGCAGCATTTCAGTACAGATACTGAACATAAAGTTAAAAACCAGCTGATTTACCAGCCGCAGAAATAAACTTTGTTATAAACACATGGAAAATGGATACAGTGGCTCTGATGTTCCGCCATGATGAGTGATGAGTCCCACCCCTACCAATATGTCTGTGGCCATATGCATGTGTGATGCGTGTGTGTATAAGCCTGTGACATTTGCATGTGTGATGCACGCGCGCGCGTGTGTGTGTGTGTATGTGTGTGTAGGTACACACACACACACATGTATGTGTGTGTGTATATATATATATATATATATATATATATATATATATATATATACACACACACACACACACACACACACACACACACACACACACACACACACACACACACACACACACACATATACATACATATTGAGAGAGAGATAGTCAAACAGCATCTGCTCCCCTCAGCCACTATGACCATCTCTTGCAGCCCCTTCATGTACACATGTTAAATAAGCTCTTACAGTCCCTACAGCACTCTGTTACATGATAGAGAGTATAATGTCTACCCATTCTACAAAGTTACACAAACCACAATATAGCAAATACAGGACAGTTCTTTCATGCTTTTCCTGCACTGCTATATGGATAGCCTCATACAGCAAGAGCACTTGTAAACAACTGTACAGTCACAACTAAGTCATGGAACATGGCTTGCGTAAGCAGTACAATTCTGAAATGAATGTTCATTAATCATATTGTGTTGTACAATTGCAAAGTAGAGACTCAGGGCAGCAACCATATTGTAGCAATCATGTTGCTCCTCCAAACACCAGCCATCATTATGCAGGTGAAGGTAGAGTTTTATAAATCATGGAAGTGCTTCCCTCTCAGCAGATAATGTCACAATGCTGCACCATTTCATTCAGAGTATTGTTCAGTGCTTTAACTTCCCAGCAATGTTTAGCAGTGTGGGTAAAAGCAAAAAGCTTTTATGCATGCTTAAACTAAAAGCATCAAACCCTCTAATACATCAGGGTATCCTGTATGCTTGAGATTTGTCTACACCTACATGAAAGTTGATGGTTCAGTGGCAGCATATACATCACTCCATTACATAGAAAGCGTACATGATCTTTTTTAATATCTGAGATGGCACTGAGTGCCAAGCAGAGCCATCACACAGTGCCCTGTCACTGATAATTTAAATGAAGGTACATCTATATTTTACTGACTGTTATGCTTGTATTCTGCACTTGTTGCTAGCAGCAGCTGTCCTCAGATATTGCAGCACTGGAGACAATTAACTGGATACTCACAGGGCACACCCAACACAATGATTCATCCCAGTGTTCTCGATTAGTGACTATTCTTGCAAGGTATGTCACCATATGATGCTATATGCCAGTGAGTTTTCAAATGTTCATATCTTTTTGTCCCTAGTATTCACCATCTGCCATGCTTTAATACTTCTCCTCAGTACTCACAATAAACTGGATAGGAGGTACCTCAATACATTGTCATTCTGACAGAAGGGAGATCTTTTCCACTTTGACCCATCTTTATCCCCAACATGGCATAGAATAACAGTAATGCAGCTGTTCTGCATTTGCTACCATGGCCATATCATTTATTACAAGCAAAGTGTCTGCCCCTCACCCTCACTTGATCTCTCCATTCCATAAGTGCTACCACGCACACATTCTCTTCATCAGGTGACCCAGTGCCCCCAAATTCCAACATGTGCTACAGTCTGGCAATAAACTCATCATCTTCTCACCCCAGGGTGGGTCAGATAGCACTGAATCCACCCATTCAATCATCCCAACTGGCTCCTACTGGACCTAGATGCTGTCACTTGAACCTATATAAAACCTATATAAAATATACAAATCTTTAATTGATCTCTGCTGCCCATCGCCACTCTGGAGATTGCAGATCAAACTCCTGAAACAATGATATGCACACAATACTGTCATCTAAGCTGTACTACTTAATATAAACAGATATATAGAAACACTTAGGCTGGTATTCATGTAAAGCTGGCATTTTGTCTTGTGTAAAACAGCAAGACAAGTGATGACACATAGGAAAAAATCATTTAAAAAGGTAATACAACAGAATGTCTACAGCATCACTATGAACTCTGCAAACAATAACAATGAAACCCTAATGTCTAGCATTATTTACCGACTGTAAGGACCTGTGATTTACAAGGACAGGGACAAAAATAAGGAGAGATATCAGCAATGTTCTTTAAAGTCAAGGCAAGTAAATGGTACACCAGTGTATGCAGGGGAGGTGGGTGGAGGGGTAATCACTTTAACTAGCACAGGAAAGTGTTGATTTGCACTCACAGTCATAAAGGGGATTCAGAGGTATGCAAATTTGCTGATAATGAGGTTTTTCCTCATTGTTGCTAACGTGTCTCTGAATCACAAATTGTTTCATTGATAAACAGCTCCTTTTCACTGCAGCTCTTACCACCAGCAGTGGGCTCTTTTTGAATCCCCTGGATATGGTTCCTTGTCCTTGGTTAAAAACTGCCATCTTTTCCAGTTTTCAAATAACAGTTCTGTTTTAGTTAACTTTGCCCTGGGAAAAAAGGAAAAGTTATAAGCAAAGATATATCCAAAATATTAATAATTTTCCTTTCACCACTGCAGCAAAAAAAATGCTACTGTAAAAGGCTTGGGATGTGAATAAAACAACTAAAATTAAAAAAAAAAAGTATCTTGATATTCTCAAGAAAGTAAATACTTGTTTGCAGTGAATATATATTATATAATTTATATATATATATATATATATATATATATATATATATATATACTTATTTGTTTTCTTTCTTGGGTAAAGGGAGTGTATTTCTGCACTGCCTTAACTGTCATCAGGGATTAACGTCTCCAATCCAATACGTTTTCATTTGCAAGTTACTTCATGAGATGCGGACAGACTTATGAACCATTCCTTTTATAGTCCCTCTACTTGGTGAATTGAATCAATTACCCAATGAAATAAAAATGTTAATTGGCAATTAATACAGAATATAATGTAATGTAATAATGGGCTGAAACAGAAGAAAATGTTTGGTTAGATTTTTGCAATATGGACATGACTTTTTAACATGTATAACAATTTTTATATTATGTGTATTCATATAACAATATTTTAGAAATTTTATGATGGCTACCGTTTTAAACATAATTTTAGTAGGATTATATTTATTTGTACATAGATGTTGATGCCAAGTCACAATGTTAATTTATGTTCAGAGTTCAGTGTTATTAACAAATGACACTAGAGGGAGCATTAAGATAATTTTCTGTATTTTCTATACTTTATATGCAATTGTTTTAAACATGTTTTAAAAGTTTTAAAGTACATGATTTTACATGATTTTATATTAATCTATGAAGGATTTAACATAAAATATTAATTTTTAGATAGAGGTAATTTAGGTAACGTGTTTTAACAAGTAAAATGGTGTTACATATACTTCTCATTCAGTGAAGGTTGTATATGCACATGGTCACTTCAAATTTATTGTATTCTGTATTAATTGCCGATTAACATTTTTATTTAATTGGGTAATTGATTCAATTCACCAAGTAGATGGAGTATAAAAGGAATGGTTCATAAGTCTGTCCCCATCTGATGAAGTAACTTGCAAACGAAAACGTATTGGATATGAGACTTTAATGCCTGGAGTGTATGTGTTTTTTGTTGATTTTCATTAAAGCTGTGTTTTCAAAGAAAACTGCTGGTATTCATTCCTTGGTGGTACGTGTGGATTCTGTTTGAAGTGAACTTTGGTGCCTTGGTGAATATTCTACTTTTACTGTCATCAGCCTGCAAGCACTTCACCTCTGAATATATATATATATATATATATATATATATATATATATATATATATATATATATAGTTTCACTTCAGAATGTCGAATTACTGAAAAATCAAACTTCATATGGTCGAGATCATATGATCGAGTTTTCAGAAACTTGAAATTCTGAAGCTAAAGAAAAAAAGTCAAACACATCATTTCTGCAGGGAGGCAAGCCCCCCTGCACCCTCCCTACTTAAATATACCAGTTCCGTGATCTCAGTATAACGAGGAAATGAGAAATCCCCTATTCTATGTTTCTATATACAGCATGGAACAGGAGATTTCCCTTTTCCCCACTGTAGTGCGATCTCGGAATTGGTATATTTAAGTAGGGGAGGTGTGGGGGGAGCAGGGGGGGTTGCCCCCCTGCAGAAATTATGTGTTTGACTTTTTTTCTTTCTTTTTGTTTAACTTCGGAATTTCGAGTTTCTGAAAACTTGATGATATGATCTCGACCATTATGACGTTTGAGTTTTCAGTAACTCGACATTCTGAAGTGAAATTATATATATATATATATATATATATATATATATATATATATATATTATATAGGATCCATATGGATCTCTGAATGGCAACATCACAGAAACAGATTCAGCACTTTCACATAAGTATGCCTGTTGTGGAGATTGCACTACAGTGGGGATAAGGGAAAATTCCCTTTTCCCCACTGGAGTGCGACCTCAGAGTGAGAATATTAAAGTAGAGGGGGTACGGGGGGTGCAGCAAAAATGTAAATGTATTGTATTTTTTTTTTTAACACACTTTAACGAAAGCGCTTTTTCAGTGAAAGGGCTTTCGTTAATGTGTGTTCGGTGATTGTGGATTCAGACTATTGAACTTTCATTCAATAGTCCTAGATCTATATATATATATATATATATATATATATATATATATATATATATTTGCTTACACGTAAATGTATGTATAAATGCGCATCTATTATTTCATCTAAGAGATGGCATATCTACTGTAAATGCATATTATTGAACATCACTTATATAACCCATTCCATCTAAATCAACAAAACTCAAAAACAGAAATGTTTTTCTCAGGATATTAAGCCCCTGCACTGCCACCTACACACACCTAAAGTAAAACACTGGAAGAATGTCACCATCCGGCACACACTAGCACACTGTAATGAAGCAAATTTTAATATCACTTATATAGCTTTAAGAAAACACATTCCAGCAATCAAAAAAGCATAAACATTGTTTATTATCAAACTTTTAACTGGAAAAATGTATTTATTTATTCATTTATTTTACATTTGTTGACCAGGATAGTCCGACTGGATATATGTCCATTTTTAGCGGACGCCTGAGGTGAAAAGCTCCACATACCAAAAAAGAGACAGTACATACATCACTGATAAACTCAGGCAGACATGTTTAGAAAAATATAGACAAAGAATACAAACAGATATCAATATACACAATGTGCAGACTTACATCTGATTGGCAAAGACGTATAAGAAAGTGTGAACATAGAATACAATCAGATCTCATAATTCACAATGCTTAGACATTCAAATGCTGTGAGGCATAGATACGTGGCTGAACAGCAGGTTGGGTAGCAAGACATGTATTAGTGAAGTTGTTAGTCAGGTTTAGAACACGAGCACAGCCAATGAGATGTGAGGTATTTTTTGAATTCTCTTTTAAATAGGGGTAGTGAGGTTTCCTTGGTAAAGGTAAAAGGGAGTAGATTCCAGATTTTACCAGTTGAGTTGGCAAATATAGTATCGCCTGCAAAGTTGTTGGAATTTTGGGTCAGTATCATTAGTTTATCAGCTGAGCGTAATGGCCTGGGGGCACTATGAGGGGTGAGAATATTTTTGAGGGCAGGGGTGTTATCTTGTTGATGGAGTATTTTATATGCTACTATTAGCTGGTTGAACTGTAGAAGGGTAGGATACTCTAGCCATCCCAGTGCTTTGAGGTTCTGGCAATGGTGGGTCCTAAAATCCATGCCAGTAGCGAATCTGGCTATAGGATTTTAACATCCTAATAATTTGTTGAGATCGGTTTTCAATAGGTTGATGAGTACAGGGGAGGCATACATAAGGTAGAGAGGAGGAGTGATCTTGCAATAGCTACCCTAGCTAGGGGGATGAGGAAAGGTTTGGCTCTGTATAGGGAGCCAAGTTTTTGTTGATGGACTTAATAGTGTGCTTGACATCAAGGGGAGATAATGGTGTCATTGCTAGATTTGATGTTGAAGGAAGGAGGAGAAATTCTACAGTTAGGGGAGAAAAGTAGTAGCTTGGTTTTGTTAGGATTTAGAAGCAGGCAGCGATTAGCTAGCCATTTTTCTTCTGTGCTGAAAGTGGTCTGGGTGAGGGTTAGAAGTTGTGTAGGAGAGGAGGCGGAGCATATTAGCATTGAGTCATCTGCATATTGGATGCAGGTGGCTCCTGGGATGGTGGTGTTCAGTTCATAGATAAAGATAGAGAAAAGAAGGGGACCTAGTATGGACCCTTCTGGGACACCTAGGGTTAGAGGAAGTTGGGATGACAGCTTGCTCTGCCATAAGACAGCCTGCTGTCTACCGTTTAGGTATGAGTGAAACTGTTGTATTGCATGTTGGTCTAAACTGATGGTTTGTAGGGTATTGAGCAGTAGCTGATGGTTGGCCATATCGAAAGATTTTGAGAGATCTATGAAGAGTGCTGAAGATAGTTTGTTGTTGTTACGATGAAGATTGATGACATTAGAGAAAGATAGAAGAGCCGTGGTGGTACTGTGGAGTGGCATTGAAAATTATTATTTAATAAAATGTGATTAGTTAACCTTTTTGATGACTTGTGATGAGATAAAGTGATAAACGTTGTATGTTACCCATATATATATATATATATATATATATATATATATATATATATAGTTATGCATCTACTTATCTATATTTCTCTCTCTCTCTCTCTCTCTCTCTCTCTCTCTATAGATAGATAGATAAATACATATCTGTGTGTGTGTGTGTGTGTGTGTGTGTGTGTGTGTGTGTGTGTGTGTGTGTGTGTGTGTGTGTGTGTGTGTGTGTGTGTGTGTGTGTGTGTGTGTGTGTGTGTGTGTGTGTGTGTGTGTGTGTGTGTGTGCCCTTTCATCTTGTTTAGTGTATTTGTTAAAGAAAGAGTGTTTAGAGACATTAAACTGAGACCCCAACTTCCTGAGCTAGTGGTAGCTCGGGCGGAGGTAAAAGATCCTAAGGCATTTATAAGCAAGTATAAAATGAAGACATTAAATTGATATAAATGAGGTAGAGGTAGAAATGAAAGAATGGTATAAAATAATGAAAGCAAGATATTATATTGAAATAACTCAAGGAAAATACACCACCGTTGAATCTGGTAAACGCAACTGTCCCGATAAGTAATAAATAAAGCACTCAGAAATATGAGGGATGTTGCGAAGCGAGCTTAAACAGTCTCAGAAATGAACCTGTCACAAAATGCAAGCGATCCACAAATGTTAAGACTCCACAGATTTATTGTTCCAGAAACAAACTTTGGATAAGCGCTTTCACTACAAATAGCTTCATCAGATCCTTTTCATAGTAACTAAAGCAGGACCTTACACATATATAGCAAATAAACCAATTAAAACAATTAAACAATTAACATCATTATAATTAAAGAAAAGTATTGTATTTAAAGTGATATGTTTAAAAAAGCGCATAAATTTATCCTAGGCACTTTTAAAAATATTACATAGAATCATTTAACAAACTTGATAAAAACTATACTTATAAAATATATGTATAGTAACTATACAAAAATATATATGCTAAAACAATTGTACTCAGTAGGTACAATGTATAGATATGCATGTCTAAGTATTACATATATGCATATAGTCTTATATGTATTATGCATGCAAACTTAGATATTACTATATTATGTATAAGGCATGAAAGTCATTTCACATTCCTCCGCTGTCTTAATTTGGGTTTTATGGAGGCTATTTCATTGAGCCCAGACCCTTTATCAGCTCTTAACATAACTATCCATTCACTTTCCTTACTTTCTGTGAGGTTCCTGATATCTCCACCCCTATTACTGGGAGTCACAACCTCAAGAATTCTAAACAAAAAACTGTGTGATTCCCCAAATAATGTTATGTGCTTGGCCAATGCATTGTGGCTCGATCTTTTCCTGATGTGATATAAATGCTCACTTATCCTGTCTCTGAAGGTACGATTCGCCTTACCCACATAAAAAGACATGCATACCTGGCATACTGCTAAATACACCACATTGATGCTCATACAATCAGCATCTGCATTGGTTCTAAATATATATATATATGACTTTCATGCCTTATACATAATATAGTAATAGCTAAGTTTGCATGCATAATACATATAAGACTATATGCATATATGTAATACTTAGACATGCATATCTATACATTGTACCTACTGAGTACAATTATTTTAGCATATATATTTTTGTATAGTTACTATACATATATTTTATAAGTATAGTTTTTATCAAGTTTGTTAAATGATTCTATGTAATATTTTTAAAAGTGCCTAGGATAAATTTATGCGCTTTTTTAAACATATCACTTTAAATACAATACTTTTCTTTAATTATAATGATGTTAATTGTTTAATTGTTTTAATTGGTTTATTTGCTATATATGTGTAAGGTCCTGCTTTAGTTACTATGAAAAGGATCTGATGAAGCTATTTGTAGTGAAAGCGCTTATCCAAAGTTTGTTTCTGGAACAATAAATCTGTGGAGTCTTAACATTTGTGGATCGCTTGCATTTTGTGACAGGTTCATTTCTGAGACTGTTTAAGCTCGCTTCGCAACATCCCTCATATTTCTAAGATATTATATTGTTTCTTGAGAAATCTTTTTTTGAAGCCAGTGATTTTCTCTGCCATTTATTATTGGACAAACTGCCAGTGAAAAGTAACATGAAATAGAAAATGATAGAACAAAGAATATAATAGTTGCAGTACTAAAGAAACATCAGAACATTGTTTTTTGGATTTTAAGAAAAAAAAAATTTTTTAGATATTATTCAAAGATGTTTATGACTATAAAGTATTTAAAAAACATTGATATGGACATAGTGCAGGATGAGAAATATAAGGCTGGGAGTGAAAAAGACTGAAAATGGGACAACATTTTATTCAATTCTATTTGGTGTTTACGGAAAAGAAAACATGAAAAATTGCCATATAAAAAAGAAAAGAGGATGCAGACGTAATATGTGATATAACAAAATAGTTATGGTGGAAAGAGAGGCATGAAATGGGTTTTACATGTATTTAGGAAAATGAACATATAAACTGTTTTATTACAATGTATAAAGTGTGATATAAAGTGTAAGCACAATGTGTAAATAATGAAAGAAAGATGGAAAGGTGTTAATATTATAAAGCAACTTCTGTGCCCTGGCCAAATTTCCCCTAGTCAGTACAAATAGCACTTTGGGTCGCCAATGAAAAGAAGCCACTGGCCTAGTAGGACAAACCCAGTCAACAAACTGTAAGTAAATAAAAATAAATAAATACTTCTCAGATGTTCAGGTTTATCATTAGGGACAGCATTAGAGGTGGGGATATGATTAACATACATGAGTAAGGTGGTCTTGGGAGGTGAAGCACCTCACAAGGACAATGCTTTCACAGAATAATGTCCAAAAGTATGGCCAAGCTTTCTGCTTATGAATAATTCAAGGAACGCCTACTGAATGGCAAGAAAAGCTTAGGATATTGAAAGAAGCATGGCAACAGCTGCTGTGTGACTGTAGTTCCAGACATGAAAGACATAGGACAGGAGAGCTTAGGATATTGAAAGAAGCATGGCAACAGCTGCTGTGCGACTGTAGTTCCAGACATGAAAGACATAGGACAGGAGAGCTTAGGATATTGAAAGAAGCATGGCAACAGCTGCTGTGTGACTGTAGTTCCAGACATGAAAGACATAGGACAGGAGAGCTTAGGATATTGAAAGAAGCATGGCAACAGCTGCTGTGTGACTGTAGTTCCAGACATGAAAGACACAGGACAGGAGAGCTTAGGATACTGAAAGAAGCATGGCAACAGCTGCTGTGCGACTGTAGTTCCAGACATGAAAGACATAGGACAGGAGAGCTTAGGATATTGAAAGAAGCATGGCAACAGCTGCTGTGCGACTGTAGTTCCAGACATGAAAGACATAGGACAGGAGAGCTTAAGATATTGAAAGAAGCATGGCAAAAGCTGCTGTGCAACTGTAGTTCCAGACATGAAAGACACAGGACAGGAGAGCTTAGGATATTGAAAGAAGCATGGCAACAGCTGCTGTGCGACTGTAGTTCCAGACATGAAAGACATAGGACAGGAGAGCTTAGGATATTGAAAGAAGCATGGCAACAGCTGCTGTGCGACTGTAGTTCCAGACATGAAAGACATAGGACAGGAGAGCTTAGGATATTGAAAGAAGCATGGCAACAGCTGCTGTGCGACTGTAGTTCCAGATATGAAAGACATAGGACAGGAGAGCTTAGGATATTGAAAGAAGCATGGCAAAAGCTGCTGTGCAACTGTAGTTCCAGACATGAAAGACACAGGACAGGAGAGCTTAGGATATTGAAAGAAGCATGGCAACAGCTGCTGTGTGACTGTAGTTCCAGACATGAAAGACATAGGACAGGAGAGCTTAGGATATTGAAAGAAGCATGGCAACAGCTGCTGTGCGACTGTAGTTCCAGACATGAAAGACATAGGACAGGAGAGCTTAGGATATTGAAAGAAGCATGGCAACAGCTGCTGTGCGACTGTAGTTCCAGACATGAAAGACATGACAGGAGAGCTTAGGATATTGAAAGAAGCATGGCAACAGTTGCTGTGCGACTGTAGTTCCAGATATGAAAGACATAGGACAGGAGAGCTTAGGATATTGAAAGAAGCATTGCAACAGCTGCTGTGCGACTGTAGTTCCAGACATGAAAGACATAGGACAGGAGAGTTTAGGATATTGAAAGAAGCATGGCAACAGCTGCTGTGCGACTGTAGTTCCAGACATGAAAGACACAGGACAGGAGAGCTTAGGATATTCAAAGAAGCATGGCAACAGTTGCTGTGCGACTGTAGTTCCAGACATGAAAGACATAGGACAGGAGAGCTTAGGATACTGAAAGAAGCATGGCAACAGCTGCTGTGCGACTGTAGTTCCAGACATGAAAGACATAGGACAGGAGAGCTTAGTATATTGAAAGAAGCATGACAACAGCTGCTGTGTGACTGTAGTTCCAGACATGAAAGACATAGGACAGGAGAGCTTAGGATATTGAAAAAAGCATGGCAACAGCTGCTGTGCGACTGTAGTTCCAGACATGAAAGACATAGGACAGGAGAGCTTAGGATATTGAAAGAAGCATGGCAACAGCTGCTGTGCGACTGTAGTTCCAGACATGAAAGACATAGGACAGAAGAGCTTAGGATATTGAAAGAAGCATGGCAACAGCTGCTGTGCGACTGTAGTTCCAGACATGAAAGACACAGGACAGGAGAGCTTAGGATATTGAAAGAAGCATGACAACAGCTGCTGTGCAACTGTAGTTCCAGACATGATAGACATAGGACAGGAGAGTTTTTGATATTGAAAAAAGCATGGCAACAGCTGCTGTGCGACTGTAGTTACACACATGAAAGACACAGGACAGGAGAGCTTAGGATATTGAAAGAGGCATGGCAACAGCTGCTGTGGGACTGTATTGCACACATGACAGACATAGGACAGGAGAATAAACAGAACGGTGAGCACCATATCAAAATGACCAGACATCACACACACAAAAATGGAGATCAATTCAAGTGCAACATGGACTGATCAGTCACAGCATGAAGTTATGGGAAAGAGTAGTGGAAGCTAGGTTATGAAGGGAGGTGATAATTAGTGATCAGCAGTATGGTTTCATGCCAGGAAAGAGCACTACAGATGCGATGTTTGCTCTGAGAGTGTTGATGGAGAAGTACAGAGAAGGTCGAAGGAGTTGCATTGTATCTTTGTGGATTTAGAGAAAGCATATGACAGGGTGCCTAGAGTGGAGCTGTGGTATTGTATGAGGAAGTCAGGAGTGTCATAGAAGTATGTAAGAGTGGTACAGAATATGTACGAGGGTAGTGTGACAGCGGTGAGATCTGCGGTGGGAGTGATGGATGCGTTTAAGGTGGAGGTGGGATTACATCAAGGATCAGCTCTGAGCCCTTTCTTATTTGCAATGGTGATGGACAGGTTGACAGAAGAGATCAGACAGGAGTCCCTGTGGACTATGATGTTTGCAGATGACATTGTGATCTGTAGTGAGAGTAGGGAACAGGTGGAGGATACCCTGGAGAGGTGGAGATATGCTCTAGAGAGAAGAAGAATGAAGGTCAACAGGACTAAGACAGACTACATTTGTGTGAATGAGAGGGAGGACAGAGCAATGGTGAGGATGCAGGGAGTAGAGGTGGCGAAGGTGAATGAGTTTAAGTACTTGGGATCAACAGTTCAGAGTAATGGTGAGTGTGGAAGAGAGGTGAAGAAGGGAGTACAGGCAGGATGGAGTGGGTGGAGAAGAGTGTCAGGAGTGATTTGTGACAGACGAGTACCAGTAAAAGTGAAAGGGAAGGTCTACAAGAGGGTAGTGAGACCAGCTATGTTATATGGGTTGGAGACAGTGGCATTGACAAAAAGGTAGGAGTCAGAGCTTGACGCAGCAGAGTTGAAGATGTTAAGATTTGCACTGGGTGTGACGAGGATGGACAGGATTAGGAATAAGTATATTAGAGGGTCAGCCCAGGTTGGAAGGTTTGGAGACAATGCCAGAGAGGCAAGATTACATTGGTTTGGACATGTGCTGAGGAGGGATGCAGAGTATATTGGGAAAAGATGCTAAGGATGAAGCTGCCAGATAACAGGAAAAGAGGAAGGCCTAAGATAAGGTTTATGGATGGGGTGAGAGAGGACATGCAGGTGGTTGGTGTGACAGAGCAAGATGCAGAGGACAGGAAGAAATGGAAACAATTGATCTGCTGTGGTGACCCCTAACTGGAGCAGCCGAAAGAAGAAGAAGAAGAATTCAAGTGCAACATGGACAATTGGATGGGAAAGCAGAAAGTCATCCCTGTTTGGCACCTATGTCTCTAATGGACAGAGGTAACCTGTAAATGGTTCATCTCCCAGGACCATCCTTACACTTATCAAGGGTATCAGAACTTGTCAGAGATTTCGGATGCATGGCTAGTCTTAAAATTCCCCTTGTGGTCATTAGTCTAGTGAACACCTATGAATTTAAATAATATCACAGGCAGCCCAGATTGAACAAAGACATCCCTGTTAAAGTAACAGAAGTCATGCAGTATTTCATCCATAAATGTTACTTAAGACAAATAATAGAAAGAAAACAAAATGTGCTGATCACATTAACCAACTGTCCAGATTCAAGAAAGTGTAGCCCAACAACTATTCCCTTAAGTTCTCTATTCAGAAAAACTCCCTTATAAGTCAGTCTCCCAAGAAGTACAGCTTTGTTCCAGGTTTAACACATCATATTAAAAGGTCTCTCAGTATCTGCTTGCAGACTCACTTAAACCTCACTGTACAGTATATAGTACTACTAATGCTTGCTAAAGCGCAAGTGATTTTGTTTTGTTGTTTCCAGCTGTATTTGGTACCTGTCCCTGGAGCTAGTAACACTAGAGCCTTCTTATAAATTGTATATTTAGGAATAGAAATCATTTTCATTTATGGTACAGTGATGAAGTGAATAGAACACCAAAATACATGTCGCTATCTAGTAAAACCTGGCTTGCTGACCTGCATGCATTACTGTGTGTCTGTATGTGTGTATGTGTGTATTGTGTATTCTTGTGAAAGTACACTGAAAAATTCTTGTATTTTTATTTTGTAAATGTGCATGGGGTGGGGGTTACAAAAGTTATTGTGCACACATTTTTTGTGTACTGTGATGGTCATTTTGGCTAACTCCTTTGTGTGTCTGGCCAGAAATTTTTCTGTATTCTCTTTCTTCATCCTTTTTTCAATTTATTGCAGTAACACCATCCTTACACTAGATGGCAGAAGAAATGTATTATAATTATGAGCTCCTGAATGTTTTAAGCAGCAAGTCCTGGTATATGTAATGCATATCTTTACAACTTTACTCATGTATGCTAACCCAACACCTCACCCAACAAAAATATATTGCATTTATTTTTCATAATATAGATCCACTTTATTCAAATTGACAAATCTGTTTTTTATACACATAGCTTTGTTTTTTGGCTATACATATCAATTATCCAGAATTTTGCAAAATGCACAGATTATTGTTTGTAAATTTGTGTGCCCCTCATAAAATCTGTGTTTTTCTGACAAAATCATTAAGGATTGAAATCATTAAATAATCTCTGACATTTGTGAATGTTCCAGACTTCAAATCATTAAACTATAGCAGAAATTCAAGGTGATAGCTGTTACATGGTGTGAACACTGACTGTCTTCACTTCGTTATTTGAGAAAATTGAAAAATAAAATCTCTTAAACTGAGGACTAAAAGAATCAGTAAATAAATAGTTCAAAACTTCAGATGTTACATTCTCTTCTATAAAAGTACTGATGAAAAACTTGAATAGACTTAGTCACCGGAATAACTTAGCATTTCTTTATGATAAGCACTTTCGTCCACCAACTGGACTTTATCAGATCAACTTCTGAAGTCGTGTCAATGTAAACCCTGTTATTCGATCAACTTTCTAAGTCTAAAAGAACAACATTTAGAATCTGTTCCTGATTTTGGGCCTTTGCCCCCCATTATTTTTAGCTATGTCCATACTTCTTGTGCTAAGAAGAGATGTATGCACATGGATAACTCTCTGAGCATATGTTTAGTTGTGGCCTGTTAGTTTTTTAAAAACAGAGTTATATAAACATATTTTTATAACTCAGCTCTACTTATATACCTTTAGCATCAGATCACCGCACCAGATAGCAAACATTGCACACTTTATTATGGATTGTGCAGTGAGTTGGAATTTCTTCAAATACAAATGTCTCAATATGATTTCTGTTATTTTAGCATTTTCACAGATGGCAGTCATACGGCCATTTCTTGATATTTGACACACTGGAAAACATTTTTGCATGCCATGTATCAGATGCATCTGCATCAGATGCGACATTATTACAGCGCAACTTAGTCTGGAAGGTTCTTTACAGTCAGTCAGTAATTTTTTTTTTTGGTTTGATGCCTGAAAGCCAATCTGCCATCACTGACTCCATGTCTTAGCCTCTAAACCTCCCACAGCCCTGCACCACACACAAGAGGGTTCTCCCTTTCTATAAGAGATAAGTGTTATCAGAAGACCAACTATTAAGACTGGACAATCACCACCTTGAATGAGTAAATGCCAGAGTGTGTGTGTGTGTGTGTGTGTGTGTGTGTGTGTGTGTGTGTGTGTGTGTGTGTGTGTGTGTGTGTGTGTGTGTGTGTGTGTGTGTGTGTGTGTGTGTGTGTGTGTGTGTGTGTGTGTGTGTGTGTGTGTGTGTGTGCATGTGTGCATGTGTGTGTGTGTGTGTGTGTGTGTGTGTGTGTGTGTAACTACGCACTAGAGTCCAGTGCATGCAAATCTAGTCTGACAAGACTATGGACATTCTGGATCGCACTTAGATGGTATGATTTGAAAGGCACCTCTACCCATTTGTTTCACATGCAAACAATTAGCTTGTACCCCCACCAGGCGTGAATTCTTTGGTGAGATAATGAACACTCTTTCCTGGCATTCCATGTTCACTTGTAAAACTCCACAGTGCTGACATACTTTGGAAAGCAGCCACTGGGGGGACATTGCAAAATCACCTTCCTGGCAAGAGATACCTTGCACCACATTTCATTAGGCAGTAGTTATAAAATGTGTATATTAAAATATTGGCTAAATATATGGAAAACTGCTGAAGTTATGGTCTTGCATTTAATTTTGTAAATGAAATCTTAACATTTTTCAGTTTTTCAATACTTTTTTCCAAAACATGGTACATGGTTAACTCTCCTCTGGTTTATTAAAATTATAGTGCATCAAGTTACCCCTAGATAACACTACAATGGGAAAACCAGTTAGCAACACTAACAGAGGAAGTCTGACACACATGCCTGACACATGATGTTCCCCATCAGGACAGGATGAAATCCAATCCACATCAGTGTTTCAAAGAAGTTTTGTAACTGTAAGCCCTACCCAAAGTTACAATGGAATCCCCATCACAGATGACATAAATAAGCTGTGCTGCCTCTTATGTGTACATACAGTCCACAAGAGAAAGGCTTTGTGGTTTTGTGCTGCTATCACTCTGGCTATGTCCCTGATCTGGGTACAACACTTGTTATTAATCAGCAAATGTGCAGGTCAGTGACCCAGGCACTGGCCATTGCTTCTGACACCACTTTGGAGATGATGACTATTCTATATGGCCTGCAGCATGGCGTGCAACACCCGTACATAGACAGCAAGTACAGATACAGGGAGCAGAGAGTGCTGTTGCAGTTACTGGTGGCTAACATGGTGTCAATTGGTGCATGAAATGGTGCCCATCCTCCAGTCTACCTCTTCGTCTCCTGCTGTCTGTGGACATGCTAAGGTTCAGTTGTGAGGTGGCTGGTTATAGGTCTGACATGCCCAAATGACAAAGACTGTTCTTGAGACAGCAACCTGGTCAGCTCTGACTACACAGGCCACCATGCATGGTTCTGCCCAGTTTCACATAACTGGCCCCAGACAATCCTTAGGATCCATTTCAGGGACATCTCATCAGGGTTGCATACTATTGTTTCTGTAATTCTCCTCCGTGTCTGTCATCTGTTGGCTGCTAAAAACAGCCTATTGCCAAATTTCATGGCTACCACATCCATCTGTCGTGGTCTTAGCCCCTGTGATAGCATTGCTGACACCCATCACTGTGACCCCCCTCGCTTGTGTAAATGACGATAACTGTGCTCTGTCCATTCCCTAACCTCATTGGGTAAGGATTAATAATGTATGATGTGCAGAATAGTCAGTCCACACACTGTATCACATAGCCTGGATTTGATAATGCATGTATAATTTTGTTCTATGTTGTCTTTGTCATGGCTAATGGCTATGGATCAGACTCATCTCTTCAAGAGTACCACAAAGCATTACGGCCACATCTGCATTCTGATTCACATGTGATCCCATTGCTGCCTGTTCCTTTTCTGATTTACTGCCCTACATCCTCATCCACTGGTCCAGTACGTATAATAAGACATGCTAGAATCATCCCTGCTGTTGAAGTTGTTTATACACAATCATGTTATGTAACATGACACACACTGAAAGCATCTGGCCACAGTTTTCAAGTGAATACTGCACTGACCATCAGATACATCTTGGCAATGGAGATGACCCTTAAGTTGACATTATCTCTACATTAGGATATGCCATTTCTGTCATGGTGTGGGGGTTGCAGACAAAGTACTGTGAATACCCAGCATCCTCTACAACACACAAAAGAAACACCATCATATCTGGTCTGCTACTTGAGTGTATGGTGACTGTATATTGGGATCTGTATCCATCTACACATGCACCTTCCAAGCAGGCGACCCAGTGTAGTCACCCTGCATGGAATGCTGATTGAAATCAGATGTATACCAGATTTTAGTATGATTCTGATAACCTGAGTGACACATGGACACATTATAGATGATATGCTGTGCATTGCAAACCACATGAAGGACTAGAATATCTTCTTGATGATGCAGCTGACACTCTGTGGATGGGGGGGTGCAATGTGAGTGCAATTAGTGACTCTCAGAACCTCAAGGAAATGGACAATGTTGTAGAACATCCACATAGTGGTGGGTCTCCCACTGCAGTCTTCAGGACCCATGTAAGATTCTCCATGTGCTACATGCAACAATGTCTACGAACTAGTGTATGACACATGAGGTTGGTGCCTGCCAAATTCTTAGTGTCTGCCCTGTACGTGACTAAAATAATAATTTTAAATAAGATGGTTAAATCTGTAATACAGTTGTGGCCACTGAGATGGGCAGGCTGTGCATTTGTTTTTGTTCCACATGTGAGTGACACAGTGTCACAAGCTCCTGTATTGTAGTATCCATATCTGTATGGTAGGGTCCTTCAGTCTGTTGTTCAGCCAAATAGTAGTACATTAGGCACTGGTGGTACTCATCTGTGGCAGAGTAGAAGGCTGCAGCACCCCACATCATAGGCATTGGCTCCAAGAGTGGCCAAAAGCATGTACTGCTCTATTTGTAGCTGCTGCTATTGCATGCATTCGAATATTCAGTGCATTGGCAGTTCCTAGTGCTCAGAGTAAGTGATCACCATGAGATTGCACACCCACGTTATACATTTCTGAATCACTGCACCATTTTTGAAGGTGTGGCTTGCACATTTGTTGTCCATCGTTTGAATCTAAAACCTCATTTACATATCTTTATACAGTCAATTGCATACCCTGTATGCCACGTTATTTTCTCCAACATGACTGTGCTACTTGTGTTAATGAATCACCTCCTTCCTATGTGTCATCACTTGTCTTGTGATTGAGCACAATGCAACATGCTAGGTTTACATGAATACCAACTTAAGTGTTTGTATATTTCTGGAAAGGGTTTATAGAGGTTTGTGTTTCTATTTTTTTCTGAATGCCATGATATTTATTATTGTATCCATTTTATATAAATGCATTATGATTTATTGCTTATGTGGATTTATGTAAGATACTGGTATAGTGGAAGTGTTCTTGTCTGTCTCAATGGTTAAGTAAAGTAGTACCAAATGGCATATTGTTATGTTTTATTCAGTAATATTTTGGCTGAGATAATGATAGTCCCATGATTTAAAATGACTTGACTATCACTGGAACTGTATGTTTATATCACAGTTTGCTATAAGTATTTAAGCCACACATCATGATCACACACATGCTCAGTGCAGTATGTTACTCTTTTAAATATTTGTACGGACTTGTGTGGTAATAATGGTTTGCTCACTGATACTTTTTTGGCATTTCAAGTTGCTGGAATCATTTCTGAATGTGCAACATGGTAATATCACACAAGTATTGCAAACGTTGTTCTCTACTGGGCCCAAATAGGAGTATGCTTGGTAATGAATAGTTCAGCATGTGCCTTCTTTGTTGTTGTATTTGTGTTTGGTTATGATGGTGTGGTGGGTGTATATGTGCAATGTGTGTGTGTATGTATGTTCCTGTATATGTTGCAGTCGTTTGTGTGGTTCATAGGTTCATGGATGGTTTCTAATCTATCAGCCATTTTAAGCCTTGCCTAGCTTACCACAAATATTCCAAAATACTGCTGATGTGAGTCAATACCCCAAGGATTTTTACAGTTATGATACAGGCTAGTACACATCAAGTGTTCACAGGCTTCTCTTGTTCATTAGGAACAAATGTGCCAAAAAACAGGCTAAATTTGTGATTTCCTATCCACTTTTCCAAGTTTTATTTGAGTAGGGTTAGGGATGAGCTTTGCTTCAAATGGATAGGAAGCCTGTTTAAGAGAAGGGGTAACCTTTAATGCACATACCCATCCCTCCAACATGTCCTGTTTATGTACGAGACAAGGTTTAAGTCCTTAGATCAGGTTTTTCTGATGTTATTTATTTTCTTGTGTTATTTATTGTGTGGATGGTTTTATTTATTATGTGGATGTACGACCAATCCATCAATGTGAGATAAGATGATGCTTTGTAGACTAGTCATAGATTGCCATGCAGCAGTCTGTAGGATGCTGAGTACAGGGATAGGGCTTTGAGACAGTCATTATAGGACATGCTGTTTACTCCCTATATTGCTTTGGTGAGGGACCTCTGTGGTCCCTCAAGCTGCTAGAAGTGCCTGGTCAGGTACATGCCAAAGGGTGCATTGTACTCAGTTATTGATCTAATCAGTGCCAAGTACAAAAGAGCAATGACTTAGACCTGGATGGCATGGCCTTACTTATAAGTTGTATGGCATAGAAAAAGGTTCTCATCACAGTAGACAGATGGTGGTCAAAAGTCAGGTCACTATCTACATGTGTTTCCAGATCCCTGACCACTGGGTCTACTTTTAGAGATGTATGATCAATATGGTAATTTCTAGCAATTGATGCCTTTCCAGAGGGTATTATTATGCAATTCTTTGCATTGAGTTTTAGTCCATGGCTCTTGAACCAGTTGTTTGTCTATGTCAGGCCCTCTTGAAGAGTATCTTTGTCTTTAAGGAATTCAATGACCTTGCCTTGTTTGCAGTTGACTGCAGACCTGGCCACCCAGAGGCCCTTTACATTTGCTTTGACTACAGAGAAGAAGCTGCCAAAAAGGAAAAGCCCCAGCACTAATCCCTGTAAAACTTTGCTAGTAACTGACCTCTTTGTGCAGGTAGACTTCCCTATCCTAACTTCTTGTGTCCTATCAGTGAGCCAGCTGGCTATCCATCAGGCAACATATGGGTTTATGCCTAATTTTGTACATTTATCAACAATATCCAAGTGAGGTATTGTGTTGAACACTTTAGCTAGGCTGATGTAGGCAGTGTTAACTGTTTTGACATTCTTAAAGATGTCCACCAGTTTAAGTAGGACCCAGTGTCTGTAGGTTTCCTATATCATTGTTTAGCAGATACATGATAATTCTTCCCTGGCCTTTCATATGAGACTAGTCAGATTTATGGGACTGTAGTTCCCCAGAACCATGGAAGCCCCCCCCCGCCAACAGTGTGCAGAGGCATAACCACTGCAGTCCTCCATTTGTTTGGTATGAAGCATGTCTGGAGACTATGGTTAAAGAGAGATTCCACTGGGTCTGACAGGTCATGTTTCACACTGTTCCATAGGCTCTTGATGATCATCCATCACTTCCCTAATATTTATACACTCCCTCCTGCATTCCTTTATATCACATTGCTGTCCCAGACTGATATTTTCTGGTAATGTAACTTTCTTGCTTGAAATGTTGCTTTTGCACATTTATGAAGACCAAACGACATTCTTATATCATCTGAGAAAGTTTTGACCCCTTCCAGCTGTACTCTCAGCTCCTCATCTGATAAACTACACAGTTTTAAATCATCCACAAAAAGACAATGAGATGTCTTTACACCTTGTTGTTGTCTGGGAGCCCAATTGTAGCCATGAACTAATCTGTTAAGTAAACAGCTTAATGGGTTAAGGGCAAGACAAAAGAGTAGTGGTGACAAAGAGTCACCCTGAAATAACCCCATTTGAATTTTTATCCCTGGAATAATAATTTGTCCTTTATCATGCTTAGATTCTTCCCCTTTTTACAATACTCCATTATAACTTTATTAATCAATAAATGATCATTTATTCCATATGACATTCTTTTGTTACCCTTTTGTTCTTTTACCATGATTGAGTTTTCTTCTAAATGACTATAAAGTCTGTCAGCATCAATTCATGTATACACTTGGAAGGCAAGTTATTTTGCCTATAGATTTTAGGATAGCTTGCAGGTTCACTCTTAAGAAGGAATATCGTTTTTCCTGTTGTTAACCAGGCTGGTGTCTGTTTGGGGTGAGCATATAAGTAGTTCTTATAAAGATGTTAATACTTTTAGTCAGAAGTTAGGTACTGCATCTGGGCTTGAGATTTTCTTAATTTTGTTTCAATCTCTCTGGCTGTTACTTCATCCCATTTCATATCCTATACGTTTGAATATCTTACTCTTTTTCTTCTATCCATTCAACACCTTTGTTATGTTCACCAGGGTTTTCATAGATATTTTTCCAAAATGTGTCTATTTCTTCTGTTTTTTGGTAGTGTTTCTATTTCTTTTGCTTTGTTTCTCATTTCTCTATAAAACTTTTTTGGGTCATCAATAAATTGCTTATTTTGTAGTTTTCCTTTATATTTATCTGCATGTCTTCTAAGTTTTTCTGCCTGTGCTGATATCTTTAGTTTATTATTTGCAGTACTGTATGATAGATCCTGGTCTGTGCTAATACTGTGCATTGCTTTTATAGTGTCTATCATCTTTCTAAGTTTTTTTTTTGTCTCTTCCATCTTCTATACTTTTGTAACAGTGGCACTTCTTGTCTTAATTGTGTTATAGTTTTCCCTATTCGATATTTCCATGATAGCATTTCATTTCTTCCCTTCCTTTCCCTTACTGCCATATATTTTTGTGGTTTATCTATCATTAATTTAGCTGCCCAGTAATAGATCCTATTTACTTCTATTATAGTGAATGAATTTCTCTTTATAGTCTTGATTCCTGTGTTCATTTGTTTTATCAGACTTATTAAATTTTGTGTCTTTCAGTTATCTGTTTCTTTCACTGATCTTAATATGTCTATCGATCTTAATTAGATTAAGCAACTCTCCCCTTGGGTCATTTTCTTCTAAACCAAGGACACATTCTTTGTTCTCTGTTTCCTGCGGGCATTCTACAGAAAGTTCCAGAAAATCTTACTATACTATATTTTCTTCAGTTTCATCCTGTGTCATCCTTTGCTCTTTCATATGAGAACTCACTGGCCTGTTACTCCACAACATTGACTGTGTCACAGCTGCCAGACTTTCCTGTTCCTTCTCTTGCTGTGCAACTCCAACTGAACTTTTGTACTGATTTCCTGCTTGATGGCTCAAAAGTATCTTCATATGGCAATGAAATGCTTCCCGCTCCACTGATTTCTCATTAATTTGGAGACTCAATCTTCAAACATGCTGCAATGTTATCGGAGTTAAATTTTCTACACTAAATCCTTCACTTCACAGGTAATCCGTAACTTCAATTTCTCTTTCTTTAACTTCTTCATTATTAATCCTCTTTTTTACTTTCCACCTTTGTTTTCTTATTTTTTGTATTGTAAAATGTTCCATATCTGGATATCTTTTCTTGAATATCTCTTCAAATATTTTTGGTGCTGCTTTTATTTGTTGATTAGTTTTACTTTCTCCTTTGCAGAAATATTGCACCACATTAAATCTCTTTTTCTTTCCCCATGTCCATAGTTCTTCTTCAGATGTCTCCCGGTCCTCCTGTTTCTCCTTACCTGGGGGACTCATTGTTCCATCATGCTGTGACATAACCCATGCTAGACATACACTAAATCCTTCACTTTGCAGGTATTCCATAACTTCAGCTTCTATTTTTTAACCTTTACTTTACTGATCTTCTGTTCTACATTCCCTCTTTGTGATCTTATTTTTTGTATTGTGACATTTTTCATATCTGCATGCCTTTGTCTATATTTCTCTTTGAATATCTTTAGACCTGCTTTTTTGTATTGATTAATTTAGCTACTTCCATTGCATAGATATTGCACCATATCAGATCTTTCTTTCTTTCCCATGCCCATATTTCCTTTTTATACCTTTCAAAACTTTCTAGATTTTATTCTTTATATTTTCACACTTAATCAGTCATTTCTTTTACCAAAAGGGCCAAGGTTCCTTGGTCTATATAAAGTTTTTCATGAAGCTATTGTATTAATATACACAAATTTGCATTTTAAGCTTTTGACAGTTTTTCTTGCACAAGTATTTATCTTTCATCTAATTTATCTTATAATTTTTTTGTATATCTTCTGTTTGGAAATGCTGGCCTTCGTGTATAATAGTAAAATACCTAACTTATTTCTTATCCTCAATAGTCTACTCTATTATCTTTATGGTTCTTTTTAGCCTGTTAGTTTTTGTTTTTTCTGAACTACTACTTCCTTCTACAATGGGGGGGGGGGGCTGCATCCTAGCCCTGGGTCTGGCCTTGTCCCATTGTAGCAATGTTTTTGTGTCTTGAGGATTCTACACTGTCATTTTTTCCAGTCCTGGCACCAATGCACCTAATACGAATGGGGCCCTTTTTTATCCTGGGACTTGTGCACCCAGCTGCCTTTTTTTATTTTTAAACTACTTCTGTCCATGATATATGTTATATAAAATACAGGCTATAGATCAGTGTGATCTTGGTGAGATTTTGTAAAAATGGAGTGCACCTCGTGAAGGTACTCACCATGACTTAAGAACAAATTCAATTCCAGCATTACTACTCGCCTTTATTGCTGATTTTATTACTTCTCCATTCAGACCCTTCTCTCATTCCCTGTATGTGGTATGCAATGAAAATGGAGACAAATTCCTCTGTCAAAGCATGTGAGAAGTTAAGTTTTAAAAAAGAGGATGGTATTTTGCTTTCTTTGATTCTAATGCAAGGAATGAACATTTTATAAAGTACAGACAGGTTTCTAGCATCTAAATAATACTGTAACCATATTGTAGGCAGTAAAGAGACCTAAGGGTTAAGTTAAACTGTAGGACAGGATAAAGAGTTCCTTTAAAAAGGCTTGGACTTTAGACAAATGGCTTTACCAGTCCTCAGAAAATGCTTCCACATCATCCATGTATTCTGCTGCATATGTGATATGAGGTGTAAGAACTTTGGCCATCGGCCACTGGAGTATTGCAGGTGCTCTGCATAAAACATATGGCAGAGCCATGTACTGAAAGAGTCCATTTGTTGAGGAAAATGCATTACTGGTGGAATTTGCAAAGTATAGACTTTGGTTATCCCAGAGTGCATATAAACCTAACCTTGCCCAACAAGTCAATCAGCTAGTCTAGTAGTCAAGACATGTAATATTAAACAAATTTGAATATGCAGTTAAGCTTTCTGAAGTTGTAGCAAAACCTTATAGACCCACTGGGTTTGTGAACCAGTACTATGGAACTATTTTTGGAATTCCTCCATAACCCCATGTTTGAGCATTTTCTGAACCTCTACCCTTAGTGCTTGTCACTGCAATGTTGGTTTCCAGTATGGCTTCAAATTTACTTTCTTACTACGCCTGGTATCTATGTTCTTATAGATTAAACTGCTTTTACCAGGCAACTCTGAAACTATGTCCTCATTCCTGAGTACAGTTTGCTGCTTGTTCATAAAGATGTGCATGATGTTTGTCCAAGTTTGACCCCAGGATGTGCTGTAGCAGCAGCCTTCTCTTCTTCTGCAAACATACTTTCTATGGAGACTTCAGTTTCTAACAAATGGTTTAAAACCTGTAAATAACAGAGCTGTTATGAATTCCTTTTCATTACCGTATAATACACTTCATTTATTTTCTATTCAAGTTCAAAAGGTCCTTGCCACTTTACAAAGAATTTGTATTCAGCAGTGGGTACTAAGACTAGTACGTTATTTCCTTTTAGGTTGGAATTTCTTGAGAAATTCTTACTGACAAAGGATTTCTAATAGAGGTACTAGTAGACTCCCTTTCTCATCTCCAAAAAGACCCTTATTTTCTTTGCCCTTAGAATTCTGTTTCTTTTTCTGACTGGCTGTGTATTTTGATATAGTACAGTAAAGCTTACAAACTTGATCAGATACCCTTTTCCATGTCCCCTTCTGTTTTCCTCAACTGCACAGCTACTTCCCTTAGTGTACTGTTAGCAATGTGCTCTTCCCTGTCTCTACATTGACTTCTTTGGTTGCTACTGTAGTCTTTGGTAAGTCACGTTCTCTGTCAGTTGTCACACTGACTTTCTTTATTATTTTAACAACAAGAGCTGTTTGGCAGTGCTCAATATCAGATTTATCTTATCTTTCCTGACTGAAACAAACCTTAACTCCATTGTGTCTTCTAGCTCTGCAGCCATTTTCGCATCACAGCTATGCACTCCAGGCAGCATACCTGATTGCACAAATTCCCTAATAACTTCAATAGCTCTTTGAACTGAGGAAAGCCTTGACCAATTATCACATCATGTGTTAAGTTACTCACTATACCTACAAAGTGTAAAGCTTGTATTTCTCCTGGTATTATAAGATATTCCCTCCTGTCTCCATGTACACATATCCCTTGAATTGATTGCTTAGTAATGTTATGCTTCTAAACATATTGTACTTATAATAATGTTTTATTATTTGTTTTCCTTCTTCAACAATGTTACATCTGACAAGATTAACATCATTAGAATTATTTAGCAACAGCACAGTGACAAAAAGGTAGATTGTACATTTTCTACTTGAGAAAATGCCAATATTAATGTATTCCAAGCTTTTATATTCCATGGCCATGCTTTTAGGTACAATTTGATGGCTAGTATTAACAGTCTTTACAGGCATAGTAGTGTTGTCACTAACTATAATACTATTTATATTAGTCCTTTTCTAGAACACTTAAATCAAACTAACTTGGATGCTAATAGTTTTTGCTCGTTTACAATCAAAGTGACATACTTAGGCTTGTTATTAGCATTTGTACATGGAAGACTAACTTAGGCTTTGACGTTTCAGTTAGCAACAGATATTTTACTAAAACAAGTTATTGTTCAGAAGACTTCAGGTCACTTTGGAATATTCTTTTTCTTAAAATTACAGAGTACCCTTTCAAACTGATCTACAGCCAATAGCTCTAAAATTATTTACATGACAGTCTAGTCACACTTTAGAAAATCTGTTAACTCAGGCATTTGTGACCTTACTGGTCTGTCCACAATGGATGGCCACTTGTGAAACACAGGTGATTATATTTCAGGCAAAGCATCAGCCCTTGTCAAAATGTCTGGTTTAAGCTTTTGATAGCCACAGGAATTAATTTCTTATAAGTTCACAATGAATCCTTAGATAAGTGTGATTACAGAATGCTGACCTAAACCACGATAAAACATGTAGAGTGTGAGATGTGAATGTGTTACAGAAATAACAGTCCTGGCATGTACAAAAACACTGACACAAAGCTCATCAGTGATAGCTTATCATTCACACATTGCACACATGATCACATTCTTGCAAAAACACTTTCATTTTCCCACAACAGCAAAAATATATCTCATATGCTGACATAAGGGTGACACATGTATAACGCATCAGCAGCCTGCCCTGGTGAAGCAGCATAAATAGTAACATTCAAATCCTAGCATATAGTATTCTCCCACCAGATCTCTATGCAGCTCAGACCAGGACCTTCAACAGATCTATAAACCCATGACCAAAATGGGATGCAACCTCTATAGTTACCATCCTACCATTTTATGGAACAGGCTTCCATTTGATATTTTGTCCCTCAATCAACTTAAACAATTCAAAGCATCTACCAAGGAATACCTAAAAAGTCACTGGTCCTGCCACTGTACTCACCTCTCATAATCCTCCCTACTATCCCTAAAACAGTGGTCTTCCTACCCACTACATTGTTTTGCTTCACTGACCTCTACTACTTTTATACCTCTTAGCTCTTCCTAGCCTTCTTTACCTCTCTGGTAACTGGCGTCTTTAGCATGAACAGAAACCTCCTTATACTGCTATTAAAGATACACATCTCTTATCTCTCTTCCTCAATCATAATATACAGTAACAGCAATGATACTAGGATTCCTTTCTTCCTGCTTCAGTTATCATAATTGTACTACATTGTTATACTGCTATATTTATTTACATGTACTGCAAATATTTTTGAATTCTTATGTCAGTTGCTAATGTTTAACCTTTATTGTAATGCTGTGGAGCTTTTCTTCCCAGGCCTCCTTTGAAAAAGGGCTATTTCAGCTCAGTTGGACAATCCCGGTCAACAAATGTAAAATAAATAAATAACACTGCATGAAATTTGTGTTAGTATTGTAATGCTGTCCGTAATACTTCACTGTACCTTTTATATCGTGTGCACATCTCTGAATTTGCTGCATACTTACAACATGCTGCATATGACACATAATGTTTACCACCCACCACTAAAGACTAATACATGTTGGGGCAATATCATATTTAGGGGCAGAGTATGAAATTATGTATGCTCACTTGAATGTGCCGTCTCAACAGATCTAACCACATATATGTGATCGCAGCAGCACACTCAACACTTCTTTAAATGGAAACATAAATACTGACCTACTTCACCACATTCCTTTACCATTTCAACACTCACCACATGTCTTTCCTCATTCCTAGGACATGAGAAAACAGAACAGTAATGCTCAGCAGACATCAGTAGTTAGTGTTAAGCTAAAGCCGTACAAGCCTATAGTGTTGAACTTATGGGAAGGAGTGTGCACATATTTGTACATAAACTGACTAAGTGTCGAATGTGCAGGGCATCAGCATTGTGACAGATATGCTGCAACTTTCCACATTCCACCTACAGGAGTCAGACCTGATATAGTTTGTTGCACATATGGATGTCAGTATTAGCAATGAATCTTCTTCTAGTCAACTTTCGCATATCTGCTCTTGATATTTGATCTACAGATGCCTGAAGAAAGTGTCCTTGACTTAAATGGTATGGGCTACAAATAGCAATCTTTCAGCTTCATCCCACATGTGTAATAAAGTGCCCTCTCTCATGTACTACTGCCTAACAACACACAGACACCTTACATGCACTGTACATTTCTGCCACATATGTAGCAGCAGATCTGCAAAATCTTGGACCTGCTCCTGTGCCAATCCTGGCTGAACTTACTCAATATGTATCACTCACTCCCTTCAAACTAAGTCACACCTCACAACCCTGTCCAACCTCCAACTCCACTCCTTTCTATTGTTTCTCCCACAACCTTACCCTACCCACTTCATCTCTACAGACCTTTTCTCCATCTCCTTCTCTTTGCCCCTACTTACCTAAGCTACCAGAAGACACCGTACCCTGCGCTCTTCTTATAATCCCCTTTTCTCTCCATCCTTCTTCCTTCTGTAACCATAATATGAACGCCATTTCTAATACTAAGACATCACTAAATTTCCCCTCACTGTCTCTAATCATGTAATTTCTGATATCTGTTTTAAATATCTTATTAGAATTGTCTCATGTCTCATTTATTACATGCTAATCTATGTAACAAATGACCACTGGTTTTTTTCCCTCACGTATTTTCTCCACCTCATGTTATTGTTTTTCATTGCACTCTGTTATGAAACATATGTTATATGTTTGTTTTCTCATTACATTGTTTTCACTGCTGTGTTTTGTAGTGTAATGTGATACTTTGTGATTTAAAATATCTGTAACTGATTTTTGAAAGATTGTAATTGTGGAGCTTTTCTCACCGGGCCTCCATTGAAAATGGGCACTTACTGGCCCAGCTGGACTTTCCTGGTAAACAAATGTCAGATAAATAAACAAAAATGATTTCAGCATTCTGTAGGGCGAGTGGTTAGAATTTGTAAAAATGGAGTTATTATGAGACAATATGATAGACTCTGTAATACTGTACGTACTATGCATATATCTACATCAAACACACACAAGGGCACAATATTGTGTAAATGTAGTATCCATTATAATGAATGTCGCACACTGGAGTTAAAAAGCTTTATTACTACGTTATGATTTAACTCTTTTACATCACTATGGATGTGTAGACGCACTGACTAATGTAAAACTATGCTAATAAGGGCTGAAGTGATCAGTTTTCAGGTATAAACTTGTTATATAAACATTAGAAACCAAACTATTTAAATACAAAAGGTGCATAGTTTAAGTTTATATTAAATCAATGAAGCCAGAAAACAAAGAAACCCAGTTCCACAAAAAAAAAAAAAAAAAAAAAAAAAATCACTGAATATCCGTAGAATCAAAAATATAAAAGATCAAACAAAACTTTCATTTAAGGTAGAGCAAAAAAAGCCATATCAATAATTCAGTATACTAACCCATTGCATATAACACCACATAAACAAAAAAAGAAAAATCTAAAGCAGTACATTTTTTCTCAACACCTGGCTACATACTCATTTCAACATATCAGCAATACAGAAATTACACTGTTCTCTCATTTACTAAATTTCCCCATTAAGCATAACACTACCTAAGCAGAAAACAAGAATTTATATTATTGCACATTTCCTGATATCTCATCACCCCAAGAAGCATCAGGGACTGTTATTTACTATTTTAGCCCCACTGTACTTAACAGTGTTTAAGCAGAACAGAAAGCTCTGCACAAGTACACATTTTACTGGTATGTCACTAGAGAGAGATGCAAAATGAGTTTTCATTGACTACATTGCTTTATTTCATACAACAATGTGTAAGCAGAAAAGTTGCTCCACATGAGTCCACATTTCCTTGCACCGTGATACATACAATTACAACAAATTAAACTTGACTAAAAAAATGACTTAAATTCTATATAGATCAGGCAGAGACATTGATCTGAGCTAATAAAAACTAAAGGGTATACCATAAATAACACTACAGAACCAAAAATAACAACTGTAGAAAACTACCAGAGATACAAATGAAAATGTCATGAAACAATATGAAACAAAGCCCACAAATAAGTTATTCTGCTTACTACCTGAAATAAAACATGTCAGCACTACATGAAAATATTAAAATGAATGGAGCTTCAACTCTTATACCCTATATATTGGCTCCCTATTATGCTGTCGCAGACGCAGGTTGTCAAACTGAAAAGCGCGAAAAGGCAAAATAGCGAAGCGGCTTTACAGTGAATTCTTTCACTGGGAAAGAATTAATTTGGCCGCTTTCGCTACTTTGCCTTTTCGGCACTGTAGTGTGATCTTGGAGTTGGTATATTTAAGTAGGGGTGTGTGGGGGGCACAGCCCCCACATTGGGGGATGTGGGGAGTGAAGCCCCTCACATTATATAATGTTTTACAGTTTTTTTTTTGTTTTGTTTCGGGCTGTTCTGAGGTTTCGCCGTTGTAAGCTTTCGCTTACATGGAGTCAATTATTTGTCGTTCACTCTTCTAAGCGTGTGATATCATAATATAGACCCTATATATTAACTCCACAGCCAAGCAACAGTGACGCAATGATAAATAAATAAATAAATAAATAATCACTGATATAAAATGTATCATTGCCCTAGAGCCACAATGGTATGTTTTTGTTAAAGGGACAGTATGTCTACTTAATTTAATAAACTTTGAGAAAATCATTGCAGTGTAGATAGTGACCATGCAGTTCATTCAGTATACCTGGATCTGACCATGGCCTTTGATACTACTTCCCATGTTGGAATTGTAAACAAGCTTAAAGGCCTTGATTTGTATGGTTTAGGTGTAGCTGTAGTAGCACAATACTGGATATCAATAGAATGACAGTACACATACTGCTGTCATTGGCAAATATAACTAGCCATATCTCTGAGTTAGTGGTTAGCAGATGCAAGAAGCAGATGCCAAGCAGAAATGGTTACTGTACTAAGCCCAGAGAAATGCCACTACTCACGGTTTTACTCTCCAAGGTGGCAATATCATAAAGTTAAAATGTATGCATTCTCCATGGAGTGAATTAACAACTAATGTCAGAAACAAAACTGGAACTCTACATCTTGTATCGATGGAATAGCCATGAAATGCTGTACAACCTTTATGATTTGCTAGTTTATAGCCCTTCATTCTCTGGTTCAGTTCTTGACTAAGGGTCCTTTTCTGTGACGTTTGCATGTCTTACCTGTCTCTGCATAGATTTTCTCCATGTGTTTTGGTTTCCTCCCATATCTCATAGGTATGCTGAGCATTGAACTGGTGAATCTCTAAATTGTCTGTAGGTTTGTGGGGGGAGCATGTAGTTTCTTCAGTGGCTCTCTTATATTGTGGCAAGAACTTCTGTATCAACTAATGTTAAAGCCTGTTATTATACTAACTGGATGGTTGTTAATTTGGGGGGGGGTGAGAAAGTATCCTCTTGTCTCCAAAGCTGAATGGCCAGAAAGATAGTATATTTAGAGATGCAGGATATAAGGGATGCTACTTTTTATCAGTAGTTAATAGAGGCAGTGCAGTGTATTACATGCAATGAGATACATCAGGTGTGCTTCCCTACTTTTCAAATGTATAGGTAGCAAAGGAAGATCAGTGAAACATGTATTGATAGACATAAGGTACACCCCCTACTTTTCACATGTGCAAGTAACTGAGATGTTTTAATATAACATGCACTAAGACTCATAAGGCATACTTTCTACTTTCCACACATGCAGTAGCATAAGTAGTACAATGTAGCACATATGCACTGGTGATGTAAACTGACTCTAGCCTATGCAATACCATAAATCTATGCAGCTAAATGTTAGCTGTTCTCACCTCTAGATAGGAATATTCTGTAAGATAAGGCACTGCTGCATGTCAAACTGCCCTGGCCTGAGCACAGGGAGATGACTACGCATGACCATGGACAATCATGCTAGCTTCCACAGATGTACCCTTAGGTATCTGCCATGCACATTGTGTATCACAGGAACTGTAATGTTGTAACTGTTTCTGCACAGCATGATGTATAATACTGTGTCACATGCAATTATGCAAGTCAAAGACAAAATGATAAAGAAAATAGTCATCAGGCACCCTTCATAAGGGATGTGAGCAACACCCTGCTCACCAGTTCATGTGACATCAAAGACAAATGAAAGGGGTACCCCCCAGCAGCTTCTGTAGAGAGAAAATTCCACAAAAGCTGTACTGCAACAGGCACACTACAATTAAAGAATCAAAACATGAGCCAATCCTGGAAGAAAGAACAGCAGAAAGGAAAAATAAGTGAAGGAAAGCAGCAGGCTCAGATGACTTCACCCCAGATATGATTCAGATGGGTCCTGAGAGTAGTCATAGCAGTATGGAGAGGAAGGCATGTCCCAGATGACTGAAGAATAAGTATACTAGCACCATTTTTCAAGAAGACAGGGTCATTCACAGCTGTGGTCAGGACAGAGGTATCAAACTGCCGTTGCACTCCATGAAAGTTCTGGAGACGGTGACTGATAAACAAATATGCAGAGCAGTAAAAATTAAAATGGGAGACATGAAGTTAAAATTCAGATCATGATGCAGCGCAACCAACATGATGTTTGCAGTTAAACAAATGGTTAAGATGAGAAAAGAGTCCAAATGGCATTCCTAAACTTGGAGAAAGTATAAGACACGTTTCCAAGAAAACTCAGAAACATTGGTAGAATTAGTGAACTTATGTACAAGGACCCACATGATACAAGTACAATCAGTGTTTAGACTAAGAAAGGGGTTCTCATTAAGAGTGGATGTGCATCAGGGTTTAGCTCTGAGCCCATTGCTGTTCATGCTGGTGATGGACTACATTAGCAAGCAAGTAGATAGGTTCAGCTCGATAATGTTTCTGTACGCAGATTATGTGGAATTATAGGCAGACTCTGAGCAGGAACGTCAGCAAAGGGTAGGGGACTGGAAAGGAAAAGTGAAGGCACATGGGATGAAACTGAGTAGAGCTGAGACAGTTGTAATGGCAGAAAATGATGGAAATCAGAGGAACAAGTAAACAAGCTCAGGTACCTGGGAGGATGGTTAAAGAGAAGGGAAGTCTGAATGAGGAGATCAAAGCTGGAGTTAGTGGGGCCACAGTAAACTGGCACAGAGTGTCAGGGGTAGTGTATGACAGAAGAATGCCAAAAAAAGCTGAAAAGTAAGGTGTACAAGACAGTGGTGTGACCAGTACTACTGTATGGTGCAGAAACCTGGGCAGTAAAGGCAGAGCGGTTGAGGAAGCTAGAGGTGATGGAGATGATGTGTCTGAGATAATGGTAGGATGCACACTGTGGGACAGATGAAATGAGGACATCAGAGCAGAAGCTTAATTAGCTCCGCTTGCAGACAAGGTCAAAGAAAACAGATTACAGTGGTTTAGGCACATGTGCAGGAAAGCAGAAGGCAATCTGGTGAAAAAGATGCGGATGAGACCGGAAGAAGGCAAGAGATGGATGGATTGTGAGAGAAGAACTGTGACAGTCAGGCATGAGTGCTGAAGAAGGTAAAAGAGTGGCAGCGAATTGAGAGAGTCGCCTGCAGTTGATGCGATACCCCAACCCCGTGTATAAAATGGGAAAAAGAGGTCATGATAATGATAATGATGATGGGATGCATGCCTAGCCTTAAAAAGGCCCCAGCAGTCACTAGCCTAGTATACACCTATGAACCCATAATGATGATAATAATGTGCAGTCATGCACAGGCCCAGTCACCTAGAGCTTGTACCTCATACATGCAGTGAAACAGTGCAGGTGTTTCTGTTTGCACATGTCAGACATCATTAAAGACCTTATGTGACACAGCATACAGACTGCATATGGCATAGTGCTGAACAGGAGCAGCTGACACATCCATGTATATTACTGTGCTTCCTGTTAACACTGCATCACTATATATAGACTTTGTTCAATGTGCCAGCCACACACACGCAGACACACACACACACACACACGCACACACACACACACACACACACACACACACACACACACACATACATACACACACACACACACACACACACACACACACACACACACACACACACACACACACACACATACACACATGCATGTTTTGTGTTGCTATCCCTGACACACATAACCAATGGTGGTGCCCCATAAAAACATAATTACAACTTCATTGTTGAAGAAGACTAGATTCTGCTTGATGCTTTATGCAGTGTTGAAACAACTTCAGATGATCATAAGTAGTAATAGGCATAGTATCAGTGCTAGTTACAGGTACTAAAGGATGCCACGCTATAGTGGGCCACAGAAGCCTTACTTCAGATGACCACTGGTGCTCCAATGACGTGAAAGATGAAGGAAAATGAAAAGTGCAAGAAAAACCCCAGGAAGAGTAGTCATGGGTGAAGCTACATCTCCAGCACAGAGATGTCACTGAATGATCAGTTTTGAATCAGATATACCTGCCCAGAGATCCTCTCAGCTGAAAATAACAATTCTGTGAACATATTCACATGTGGGAGTGCAGCCTGTAGCATGCATCTGTCTTTCTCTTCATAATAACCACATCAGTACTTTAGTCTGACAGTTAATGCAGAGGATTAAAGCTACAAGCTATTAATAAGCTGCTCCCTGTGGTACAGGGTTTGATTTTATGAGCATTCGTATACCTACTGTGTGACCTTGAGCAAACCGCTTAACCAGACAGTAGTTTGGGACAACTGGGAAATTAGGCCAATTTCTTCAGTGGCCTCCAGGATTGCATGCCTGTTAATGACTTACGAGGCTATGTGAGTATATCATACAACTTGATCATAGTCACACTGCTCCATGAAGTTCCTTATGGAGGACAGGACTGTCCACCATTAGTCATTGTTTAGCTGTTACTACATCTGGCACATCCATGGTGTTTACCTCAGTGCTGCAGATAGACATGTCATTACCACACACTATGTACATAGTTATACAATTTGGCAAGCTCGCATGTGTGTGTATGTGTGTGTGTGTGTGTGTGTGTGTGTGTGTGTGTGTGTGTGTGTGTATACATATATATATATATATATATATATATATATATATATATATATATATATAAGTCTAAGGGGTGTGAGGGGCTTGTCCCCCTGCAAAAAGGGGAGTAAGGGGGCTTGTCCACCTAAAAAAAACAAGGTAAAAGGAGAGGAGTAATGTTCAATATTTGCTTTTTTTCTTGCATTTTTGATTTTTTTTTTTTTGCGCATCGGCACTTGACATTACAAGTGCCAACATTTGAACAGGACACCATGGGACACAATGAATATTCCCTACTATAGTTGCATATATTGTCAGTGTTCTTATTCTAAACCATCATTCATCCATTCTGCAATATCTACTTTATCCTACACACACACACACACACACACACACACACACACACACACACACACACACACACACACACACACACACACACACCTCTTACACATGGATTTATGTTAGCAGATTGAGAGCAGAAACTCTGTGCATGCTAATAATAACAAAAAAAGCAATATTTTGATATATGTAACACCTGTGTTTAGGAAAAAAAAACAAAATACAAGTTGTTTTGCAGTGAGCAAACTCTCTAGCACCGCTTACATCCTACATTTCTAAATATATAGTCTGATGTCATTAAGCCTTGGAGATAACAGGATACTTCCTTATTCCCAAGAATTGGCAATCCTGCCATTAGAATAATGATAATTCATATAGAAATTCTTGCCACAATATAAATACATCACTGAAGAAACAGCATGTCTCCACATAGACCTACAGACAATTTAGAAGCTCACCAATTCAGCTCAACAGATCCTTTTGGAATATAGGAAGAAACCAGAACATCTGAAGAAAACCTATGCAGACTCAAAAGAGAAGTATCCTTAGGCAGGAATCACACCAAGAGATCTGAGGTACCGTCAGCAATTCATAAATGTCATATCACTGAGCCTTTTCTGTTACAACTATGTGGGACATAGTTTTCTAGTTTCACTTCTGATGGTAGTTGGTTTATTCCATGGAGAATGCATACATTTTAATTTTATCATGACAATTTAAACAAAGGAAGAATAACTAAAAGTTTAAAGAGCAAGCAAATTGATTTAATGAAGTAATATAACCTCAGCATTCAGGAAGAGGCATGTGAAAAGTTATTTCTGTCTTCCAGACTGTAAGACTCCTTTTCACAGCCGTTGATTACAGGAAAATATTTAAAATAAAGCAAACTAGTTCAACAAGCTTCAACAGTGAAACATTTGGTAATCTGGTCTAACTGAGTTTAATGTACATGGCGGCTGCTAAAATTGATTATGTTTTAGAGAGAAAAAAATAGAAAGACATAAGCAAACAGTACATACCCCTCAACTGTCCAGATTTTTGCCTCATATTTTTGGTCTATTTCTCATAGAATTCTGTTTTTTCTGGCAAAACACTGGCAAATCATTCAGGACAGAAGTCAGAATATAATGGCAGGCAACTGAGTTTCTGACTTCGTATCCTTCAGAAAATGTATGCTAATGCCAAACCCGTTATTTTATCAACTTTCTAAGTTTGTAAGAGCAATATTTAAAAACTGCCCCTATTTTTGGACCTTTGTCCCCCCATTATTTGTGGCTTTGTCCACTTCTTGCTCTAAGAGGTTGAGATGAAGCAGGAAATGATTTATTTACTAAGCAGCAAAACACCCTCAAGGTGCAGTTTATGGTGCAAATGTTTAGAGAGCTCCTCATGTTAAGACTTCTTTCCATATTTTGAATTTTAACTGAAATAATTAACACATTGGTCATTCACTAAATTATAATTGCATTTTTAGTTGGTCCTCTGTTTCATTGTGTTTTGTGAGTTTACAACAAAACAGGAGATTCATGCTTCAAATCCATTTTTTGAGATAATTGCTTAATCTTCCTTGTGTTTTACAAGCAAAGAAAACAGGGTCAAGGAATGACCAATAGGCAACTTGAGAACTCCTTTGTATTAGCCTATGAATTATTTTATGTTTGATTAAATAAATCTTTTAAAACTAAAACTGCAGTAAACAAAATATCATGAGTGCAGTACGTTTGCTGATTCATTAATTAAAAAACACATTCCAGACCTTTTAGTCCCCCATATCACTGTTCTCAACAAATAAACTTAAACTCTAAATTAAAAAAAACTGTTTTGTTAATTTCAAAAATGGCTTTGAGCAGTGTCCCCATAAAGTGCAGTGCTATAAGCTATGATCTCAGCTTTATATCGTTGAACTGTTCAACATGCGTACTTTACCTTTTTCTATACCGTATTGTACCCAGTTATAAAAGAGCACAACCCAAATATATGAATTCAAAGTATGCCATCTTATTAGCTCTTACTGATTGCCTCATAACTGGGAAGCTAGCATATACGTGTTTTTTTTTGGGTCTATATCAAAACATCAAATGGTGATAAGTTCAAACACCCTTTGTTCGAACCGAAAAGTCCGAAAGCCCTAAACCTCAAAGTTACGGAACATCGATTTTTTTCCAAGGAAAAAAAATCGGTGGGCCATCGTCGGGGCTTTGCTATTTCCTCCACTGTAGTGCGATCTTGGAGTTGGTATATTTAAGTAGGGGGTGGGGGGCACAGCTCCCCATGTTGGAGGGTGAGGGGGCGAAGACTCCCACTTCAGTTTGTCTTAAAGTTGTGATTTTTTTTTCATGGATCGGCAACTTTTTTCCCTGGGAAAAAATCACTATTTCTTGAGTTAGCTGTTTAGGGTTTTTGGACTTTTAGGTTCGAACAAAGGGCGTTCAAACTTATCACCATTCCATGTGGTGCTATAGACCCATTTTTTAATATTTCTTAGGTGAATGAGTACTGCTAGATAAAGGTCTCGTTTTTCCAAAAGTGATCCAGGAGTTTAAGGCTAATTAATTGAGCTACTCAAAATCCCACAGAAAGGAAGGAGATTAAATAAAGGCACTACCATGAAGGTGCTACTTTATATTTCTTTAATGCATCTCAACAAGGTTATACCTGTTGGCAGCCAGAGTATAATACACACCTAGCAGTCCTAAGATAATTACTGCAGCCTTCAGTATTTTTCAGGCTTCCAAACAGGAAGTGTAATGTTGAATAATGTAATAAGTGAAAAGTTCTGAAGTTCACTTCTATATCAAGAAGTAAGTAGGCTTGCAAAATCAGAAGTATGAAACACCAACAGTTAGATTGTATGACTGTTGTAATTCCATTAAAACTCAGGATGTCATTCCTACAGCCAATACCTTGGCATGCAAAGAAAATGATTAAATATATTGTATTTTGCATTTGTTATAAATCTAAAACAAAATTAATGCCATAAAGTATAAAAATTCAATACAGAAATCACAGTTACATTTTGTACATTCATTAAAATGTTACATGCAGAATGCTGTAATAAATATTCCAGTCAGGAAATGCCCCTTAGGAGGCATTAATGAGAGAATGTAAGCAAAATGTTTCTTGAACACTTTCCTCTTATAACTTGCACGTTTATAAAAACTGTGATGCCCGTGTTCTGGCCAAGTAATCAAGGAGCCTCAATCCTCACCACTAGCACCAGTGAGGGGAGTGCATATTGGGAAGGATAACAAGTACACACACAGTAAAGTACAATTTCCCTTAAGAGCACACAGAGATCACAGTCAACCTGGAGCTGGTTTCTCCCTTTCTCTCCAGATCCCCAATAAGACTCCCCACTGGCACAGCTATAGGGTTTAGATCTCAGGCGAGTAGTCAAGCCAAAACCTCCAGTACCCTCTCTGTCCAGCCAGTGCTTCGTGTCCCTGCCCAAGTAGCTGACACACACACACTTTGAGATTTGGTTTATATACAAACACACAGGTACTCCTGGGGAAAGCTGGCACAGGTTCTCCAGCTACCCCCTCCTACCATGCTATAAGGTAGTAATCACTGCCACCAACTACTCTTGTCAGCTACTAATAAGGCCCTTCCCAAAGGGTGACCAATTTCACTGTGTAATATTACTGTTATCCAAATAGTAAGTGTGACTGAGCAGCAAGACTATTGGAGTAGCTTGGACAGTATCATCAAGTACATGCAATGTACACTAAGAGCTTAAATTATCGCTACACAAAACAGCCACTGTTAAAATGTTTAAAAATATTTAATAATAAATAAAAGCACAAGACAAATCTCATCAATTCAACACAGTGCTAATCAAGAGTTCATAGATCACAGGAAACTTTTAAAACAATATTGTAGGATAGTCTGCCAAAAATATAGAAAACAGCTAAACTAATCTGGCTAAATTCCTATCTAACTCTAAGAGAAGTACTAAGTTCTAAATACTACTTACAAAGCACAGCAAGTGCCTAGTGAGTTGTTGTCAGCTTTAGACAAAATCCAAAATGCTCAGTCTTTCTCTCTGAGAAAGTCTTAAATTGATAACACCAAGTATTGCTGAGTAATTTCACATTACATCATTTTTATCACTTCTCCTGAAGTTTTCCAGGCTCACAGAACTCAAAATGTAACATTTGTTTGTAATCTTGCACCTGTCAGGAAACCACAGCAATAAAGCACACTTTACATATGAAACCTAGTGATTAACTCTTGTCATAAGACAATAGAAAGAATCTCTTAGTCCAGACATCCTGTCTCCGAGCTTTAGATCAAACAGTCACAAAATGCTTCACTTATCAGTGTTCTTCCAGCAGGGTGCACTGTGGTTACATTCTTGAAGCTCAAAACATATAACACAGTTTTCTTACATTTAGTTTTCTTTACATTTGTAAAACAAGCCCAGGGATTATATGAATATTTACAATGACATATAATTATCTACAAAATTCTATCTAGCTACACTGCCAGCCTTCACAAAAACAATAAATAAATTATCCCATGCCATTTTGCAGACATTTCACTGACAAGCAGGTAGCTATAATGATTACAATTAAATGATTTGCTTCTTTACTGCAGGCTGACTGCAACCCCCCCCCCCCCATATTATGGTGCTGCATAGATACAGCAGAATTACTTGCTCCCTTCAGGCTTACTTGTGTGATAGCGAATGGTATATAGAACAGAAAGGGCCATCAAAGCCACACAATAAAATATTGGAATATGTGCATATACAGAAGATCCTAAATGCAACTAAACATGAAAACAATGAAATCAAAGAATGCTTCTGTTCCCCTCCAGCTATGATGGTACTCAATGTGTATGTAGCAAGGGCCACAATCTGTGACTGTTCAGAATTAGCATATATAGTAGACATAAATATTTTTTTCCTATCAAAATTGCAAGTCTTTAGATTTTGGACCTTAAGTCTCTAAAAAATAAGCTGTGAGTCAGACAAAAAAGAGACATTTGAAACTCATTGTTGCAATATCAAAGCTTTAGGAGTGATCATTGCCTTTCTCCACCCCCCCCCCATCCTGGAGGACTGTGTCTCCACACCCTTGCTGCTTATATGTGCTACCTTAGATTGCTGTATGTCTGAGTAAATACTCAAAAACCCTGTGTCTTCAGACTTACAATATACTCCCCCTCTCCCCACATTTGCATTTGTAGTTCTGTTCCTCTACGAATTGTAGTTATGAGCCCCAGAATTTCAAAAAGCTCCCGAACCATGCACTAGTGTGCATTTTGTTGGATTTGCTCTTGCTCAGAAAATATTGTACCACATCTGTACCAAATCTGTTTTTTAAACGACCGTACCTTGACTGCTATTTATAAGACTTATATTTCTGTGTTAATTGTTATTTTCCTAACTGCTTTAGTGACTGATTAATTGTCTTGCATTTAAAATCACATTGTTATATTAAATTCTGTATTATTATTATAACTGTGGAGCTTTTCGGCTCAAGCCTCCTCTGAAAAAGGGGTTTACCATGCCCAGTTGGACTTTCCTGGTCAACAAATATAAAATAAAATTAATGAATACATTTTAAAATACAAAGGTTTACATTGGTGATCATATTTGTAAACTGTTGGCAAGAAAGGACTTTTTTGTTTGTTTGTTTTGTTGACCAGATTACTAAGCCTTTTTTTACAGTGCATGCCATCCGAGCATGCTCAAAAGTGTCAAAAATCCATTATAATAAAACCACATACAAAACATGAGTTATTTAATTTTACTACAGTTGCCATCTTAGTTAATATGATAAGCATTTCAGAAAACAGCCATGAGTACTGCTAATAAAAAGTTGCAATAACAGCAAATGTAAGTAGTCAAACAGGTAATTAAGTGAAGAATAAATCATCTGTCAAGTAAAATGTGTGGTGTCATTGACAGCATAACAGCATAATCTGACATGCATGTACTGGATATGATAATGAGTGGGAGCCTTTTTGTTTGTCATTGGTCATTTGAAAAACACTCATAACGTCATCACTGGAAGAGCAATGGCATCTAGTCATTTTTGTACACTGACAGAAGAGTGATAACTCCAGTGTATGCAAAACTTAAAGTAAAAAAAAAATAGATAAAAAATAAAAAATTGGGCTGGATTCAGTAACGTTTGCAGAATCTGGTGCATTTCAGTGATATCTGAGCAAAAGCTGAGGATAAACCTAGTACATGCAAATATGCCTCAGTGAACTTAAAATATGTTGGCATGAAACAGAATTTGCCAGCAACATTGGTGCAATGTCTAGGAGTCACAGCCACTCCGTAATTCATGAAAATGTCTCATAAAATGTACTGCGCATTAACAAAGCTACGGAAATTATATAAGACCAATGCAAGCTGCAGGACATTTAAAGTAATACATATCTACAGCTATCCCTCCAGTAGGTCCACAAACAACAAAGGATGTCTCCATAGATCATGCACTAATAAAATGTAGAATCCAATGGAATCCATAAAATATCTGATAAAAATATTAATAAAGGCAGAGGGCTATCATGGCCACTTCACCAGGGCTAACAGTGACTAACAATGGATGCGGACAGCCACTGTTAGCCCTGGACACACCCAAGGAAACAGGGAGATAGAAAAGCAGATGTGGGGTGTGGGTGAAGAAGAGGGACACACATGGAATATGTTGGAATAGGAAGATGTGATGGACAGTCAGGGACATGGGCAAGTTTTTTTTTTTTTTTTTTTTGAGAATAGAAGGAAAGGAAAAGATGGAGAAAGAGGAGTAGACAAAACAGCACTTATACACATATAACAAATACCACAAGACATGACAGACACAGCTCAAAAATAAACATAAAGGAAAGGTAAGGTACACAGACAGCACACTGTACAAGAGCAACTGAAATTTGACAAAAAGGGTGCGGATGCATACTAGTCATGGTGACATGCAGAAACACATATGTACATATGCACTGTTATGCTATGACATCTACCTGAATGACTGATGGTATCTGCATGTTGTAGTGGAATAAATAGGGAGCAAAGTGCACATTGGATATTGAATCCAGTACTCTAGTAGTTTGTCAGCAGTGCAAGTATAAGCTGAGCAATGGCATGGATAAGCAAATACAGCCTATGAAATGCTGGAAAAGATCAGCGGAGGACAGAACCGAACTTCCAGCCATGCATGCAAAAGGTAAAAGAAAAACAAGCACAGTGCCAAACAGCTTTACTGTAGCAAAACAACAAACTGGCTGCTCCTTACACAAGTAGGTGTATGCATCCCAAACAGACATGTAATGGAATGCATATGTCTAAGACATATGACATGTCAGAAGCAACACATATGTGTAGATGTACATGTGTGACATGTATTGCCCTAACAGAAACCTATTGGAAATAAATGTCAAAACACATGTACACACCAATGACATGGAATAATAAACATTATGAAATCTACAACTAATGCTATATAAGGACTGTCAGGCTGTGCACATGAAGTACAGCAAATTGCTCGGGGTATGCATGGCTAGGCTTAAAATGGTCCCTGTGGTTGTTAGCCTAGTAAACACCTATGAACCTATAAACCCATGTAACACACAAACATAACAAGAACAGGAGCAAGGATGCAATGCAAACAATAGCAAGCAACTTGTGTGCATATGTCCTGTAAGTGTATAATCACCATAAGGTTGGCACAAGTTGGACTTCTAATAATACAACTATATGGTGATGGATGACAATGCAATGGAAGGTTAACATAATATATCTATATGCTGAATCTACAAAGGGGAAAGGGAGGTGGACAACACAGGCTCAAAGCAAGGAGGACACACTAGCTTCTGGTGTCAATCCAGGGGGATCCAGTATCTGTCAGCCTGAGAGGATATGGTAGACAGACCTCAATGCTTTGCTAGAGATGGTCTGCACCTGTCCCCCGACCTAGGGTTTAGGATACTGGCAAAGGCTCTTGTCTCCCCTATAGTGCCTTTTTAGACAATGTCAAAACAACAAATTTTCCTATGCAACAAAATCTAATTGAGACAAAGTCTGGGTTGTGCTGCTTAATGCTAGAAGTTTAAACACAAAACTGCACTCCCAAGAAGCACTCCTCACCTTGGGGGATACCAATATCTGTGCATTTACTAAGACATGGTTCGAGGCCAAAGAGTGCATGCTGGCCATGCAAGGCTACAATGCATTCCACAGATTTATACCTCAAAATGAACATGAAGGAACCAAAGGTGGAGGTGTATCAATCTTCATAAAACCAGATACGCTTTGACAGTGGTCAAACAGCATGACTCTCTCAAACTACTCCATGTCCAATTAACTGTTGGGAAGTACCATGCCACATCATTGCTCGCTATAGATCCCCCACCATGAACCAGGATAAGCACACCACCTACCTCGATTTACTGGAATCCCTTGCCATACAGCCCAACACCTTAGTCATGGGAGATTTTAACTATGCTTATATACATATAGAGGCAAAAACATGCTCGGCCAGAGGTTCCTGGACTTTGTTAACACAAATGCTCTAGAAAAGATAGTCTGCACCCCCACTAGGGGCTCTAATGTTCTGGACATAGTAATCACCAACATGAGGGCGTCATTGTGCTTCTCCATGCATGATGCCCTTCCTGGTTAGGTCAGACCCCAAATCAGTCTTCTTTGCAGTAACTAATGGAACTGACATCCTCACAAGGACAAAAATTATAAAAATTTCACCAGAGCTAACTACAGCAAACTAAGCAATGGTATAAAAAGCTTCATACCACCCACAGTTGCAGGCATCAATGATCACTATGCAGAAGTGTACACAAATGCCCTGTACAAACACATAAGTGACTGCATAAACTCTGCTGTACCCGACCGGATCAAAACCAGGTCTTCCCATAAAAACAAGCCGCCGTGGTAGACTTCAAGTATAAACAGATTATTTAACAAGAAGAAGAAACTGTTGTCCAAGAGCAAGAGGGATATCACTCTGCAGAGGAAGAGTTCCCTCCTAAGCCTAAACAGGAAAATCAGAAATCTTGTAAAGTCTTCTAAAGCAAATTATGAAACTAAAATCACATCCCTAGCCAAGGATAATCATAAGGCATTCTTTAACTACATACAAAGTCTAAAAGGGAATGCTAGCTATGTGCCAAACTGATTGTAGATAGGGTCATTCATACTACACCAAAAGATATTACCAACCTGCTAGCTGACAAATTCAGAGCAAAATTCACTCCCCCATCCCCACCTACCATATCCCAAAGCATACCTGATACCAGTCCCCTGCCTAGTATCTAGAGAACAGGTCATCTCTGCACTCACCAAGGCTAAAATCACAGCCTCCATGGGGCCAGATAATATCCCAAGTTGTTGACTAAACAATCTAAAACAAGACCTAGAAGACCCACTAGCTTGAAAACTGGCTATGTTCCTGCAGAATGGAGAACAGCAACAGTAATCCCCCTGCACAAAGGGCATCCATCAAATGACCCTGGGAACTACAGACCCATAAGTCTAACCAGCCTCATTTGCAAGGCCATGGAAGGAATTATCATGGACCTTATCAAAAAGGACATAGATGACCTCCAAATACTGGGCCCAACCCAGTTTGGCTTTGTTAAGGGTAGATTGTACTTATTAAACCTGGTAGACTTCTTTGAGAATGTCACCAAAGCCATGGCCAAAGGTAAGACAGTGCAAACAACCTATCTCGACCTTGTCAAGGATTTCTACACAATTCCCCACTCTGGCATCATTGAGAAACTCTCCCAGATAGGGATTAAGTCTTACATTACTAGATGGGTAGCCAATTTGCTCACAGACAAAATACACTCTTTCAAAAATGGTGACCCTACTTCCACCTGTAGACTTTTCACTAGTGGAGTACCACAGGGATCTGTGCTGGGTCCCTTACTATTTAGCATCTATTTCTCAGAAGTCCAGGCCAAAGTAGACTGCCTTTGGCTCACCAGGTTTGCTGAAGATTGAAAACTGGGAGCAATCATGGACTCCCCCAGTGATGCCAACATATTACAAGAATGATTAAGACAAACAAATAATCTGTGCGAAAGCCATGGTCTAAAACTAAATGCAAAAAAATTCATTATTATTCCCTTTGGCAGAACGGAATTCCCTACAAATTACAATACTGACAGTACCCCCCTGAGTTCCAACCCAGTGGTGTGAGACTTAGGAACATGGTTTGATAGCAATCTGAACTTTGACTATGAAGTGTCCACAGTGGTAAAGAACGCCTTCTACGTAGCATACATCATAAGCAAGGGCATAGCATCCAGGTCAAAGAATGTTATAACTCCACTGTACTCAACCCACACCAGACCACTAATAAAGTATAATGTACCCTTTTACATGTACCTTACTAGACACATCTGCAGCAACTGGACAGACCTCAGAGGTTGCTCTAAGAAAATACAGGGACTCCAAACCATGACCTATGTGGACAGGCTGAAAGTCCTGTTACTTTACTCTGTATCTTATAGGTTGCTGAGAGGTGACATGTGCGGGCCTATAGGGCAATCTCCAACTCTGCCTTAATGGAAATGCTGCACTTTTGCATGTCAAATAGCTCAAGAATAACTCCCTCTAGGGATCTCGGTCTAGCTTGTAACATTAACAGATCATGCTGGAGAGACAGATATGTTTCCCAGAGACTGCTGCTTCTCGGCAATAGACTCCCTATTCACGTAAAACAGAGCTCCTCACTGAGCCTGTTCAAACACAACCTAGATAACTGGGTGGGAGATCACAAATTTGCCACTGAGGTGACAACCATGTCCCTGCCCTGTTCATAAATTCATTCTGCAAGCTACCCAAAAAAAGAACAAATGGGGATACTTGGTATTAACATGGCTAGGCTTGTAAAGGCTCTAGGGCCACTAGCCTAGTAACCTCCTATGAACCAATGAACCTATAAAGCTAATTAAGCAAATGATAAGGTGCGACAACACTATGTAAAGGGATACCTTGCAAATGCATGTGTACACCACATAGTGTGGTGTTGAAGTCAAGACAAGTTACATTGTAGCAAAGGGGAAATGTATGTCACATGGACAGAATGCATTGCTGATGGTACTAAACATAGCTTTTAATAAATAACAAACAGAGTAATATGGATTAATCTAATAGCAAGAGATATAGGTACACAAGCTAAGAATCACACACACACACACACACACACACACACACACACACACACACACACACACACACACACATGAATGCAGAAGGCCAGATGGTAGTGGATTTTGTGAAAAGGATGGACATGGCTGTGGTGAATACGTATTTTAACAAGAGGGGGGAGCATAGGGTGACATACAAGAGTGGAGGAAGATGCAGACAGGTGGATTATATCTTATGTAGGAGGGCCAGGTTTGAAGGAGATTGGAGACTGTAAAGTGGTGAGTGGAGAAAGTGTAGTTAGGCAGCATAGGATGGTGGTTTGTAGGATGATGTTGGTGATCAAGAAGAGGAGGAGGAGGAGTGTGAGGGCAGCACCAAGGATCAAATGGTGGAAATTGAAAAAGGGTAATTGTGAGGTGGAGTTCAGGGATGAGTTAAGACAGGCACTGGGTGGCAGTGAAGAGTTACCAAATAGCTGGGTAACTACAGCAGAGCTAGTAAGGGAGATGGCTAGAAAGGTGCTTGGTATCACATCTGGACAGAGGAAGGACGACGAGGAGACATGGTGGTGGAATGAGGAAGTACAGAAGAGTATACAGACAAAGGGGTTAGCAAAGAAGAAGTGGGATTCTCAGAGAGATGAAGAAAGTAGACAGGAGTATAAGGAGATGAGGTGCATGGCAAAGAGTGAGGTGGCAAAGGATAAGGCATATGAAGAGTTGTATGAAAGGTTGGACACTAAGGAGGAAGAAAAGGAACTGCACCAACTGGCTAGACAGAGGGACCGAGCTAAGAAAGATATGCAGCAGGTAAAGGTGATAAAGGATATTGAGGGAAACATACTC
>NC_056751.1:803773675-803816175 GCF_019279795.1 Protopterus annectens
CTGACACTATGCCAGACAAAACTACTGTTCTATGTGACATTAATAGTAACTGGCTTGCCTCTTCTTCAAGTCCTCTTCCACCAGCATACACCTATATGGCTACACTTAGCTTATCTCTTCTCCCACTTTTCTTCATAAACCCACAAAATCCAGTTCCATCATTGACTGGGTTCTTCTCGCTCACCCAATCTTGTATCACCACCCCAAATCCCTGCCTGACTCCATTAGTGATCACTCCCCTATATGTGTCCAAAGAATCTCCTCCCACCTCACTAGACCTCAAAAATTTAAAGAATGCTGTAAGTTAATCAACTTCAACCATGAGACTTTCAATAACTATCTCTCTGCTATTGACTGGTCCTTCATCTCTGACCTCCCTCTTGATGAAGCTGTTCACCATTTCAACTCCATCTTCTTAAGCACTCAAAACTATCTAGCCCCACCCAGAAATGTCAGAGTCAAATCACGTTGCTATCCCAAATCAACCCAGTCTCTCATCCAAAACAGAGATTCAGCACATTACCAAAAATATAGGGAACTCCTTAACCTGGCCAAAAAATGCATAACATTTGATAAATAAACTTCTACCATACATCATTGACCACACAACCCAGTAATCCCAAAATATTCTTGAATACAGTCAACCAAATTCTCCATCTCAGAAAACCCTCAACACCAAACCCCTGCCCTAATAATTCACTTCAAGAAACTGCTTCCATCTTCAATACTTACTTTATTGATACAATAAGCAAACTTATGCCTACTTCCAACCCATCTAATCCCTCACCTCCCACCATGCCCCTACTACAAAACTCCCCTTTCTCAGTAAGTCCCATCCCCACTAGCTACATTAAAAAACTTCTTCTCAAACTTAAACCATTTTCCCCATCAGCTGGCAACTTGCCATAACTCTTCCTAAAGACTGTTGCCAACTCCATAACATACACAGTCTCCATCCTCATTAACCTCTCAATCTGTGAATTCACTGCCCCATCTCTCTGGAAGAAAATTGACTCCATACCTATCCACAAAGGTGGAAACTCTATAGAACTCTTTAATTACTACCCAATCGCAAAACTCTCACCACTCTCCAAAATTCTCAAGCACTGTGTCCATAAACAAATCCTGTCCTATCTCATCCTTGAAAATGTCATTACCCCTACCCAGCATAGCTTCCACCCCCACCACAGCACCTCTACCACTCTCATTTCCTTTACAAACTCCATCTGTCTCTCTAGCCGGAGACAATAATAAACTAGTGTCTTGCCTATTTTTAGATCTCTCCAGAGCCCTTGATACTGTCTCCCACTCCACCCTCCTTTCCAAACTTTCTCAACTCACCCTCTCCCCTGCAACTATTTCCTGGTTTACAAGCTACCTCACTAACAGACAGCAATCCATCAAATGGCTCCCTGATCTATCCCTCTTTCTCCCCATAAAAATGTGTGTCCCGCAAAGCTCAATTCTAGGTCCCCTTCCTTTTAACATTTTTACTAACCAGCTCCACACATCCTGTCCTCAGTCATCTCTCATACAGTATACAGATGACTCCACTATCATTATCATTGCTGACAACCCCTCTGACCTGCTCACCCTTATTCAAACCTCTTTTATCCTGACTAAAACTTGGCTTACTAATAACTGACTCACACTTAACCCTAAAAAGACAAAACTCCTCCTATTTCTATCCAAATCTCTCTACATTCTTAAATCCTCATTCACCATTTCTTCCCTTAACAGCACCATAATCTCAACAGAACCCAACACAAAACTCCTAGGTGTAAATCATCGATGGCCAACTTAAATTCAACCTCCATGTACACAACTGTATAAAGAAAACACACCAAAATCTCAGCCTCCTTTATAGAAACCATATGTTACTCACCCCTAATTCCAGAATCTCACTTTCCCAAGCTTATCTTCTCCCTAACATCTTGTACTGCTGTCAAATCCTTACTAATTTACAGTTCTCCTTACTATCCAAACTTGAAGCCACATATAACAAAGTAGTCAGATTTGTGGCTAGCTTGCCACCAAAACCACACCACTGTCTTGCTCTCCAAACTCACAGATGGTTAGAATTTCCCAACCAACTCATATTTACTCAACTCCTCACCATATACACTATCCTAAATAAGCCCTCCTGCTGACCTAGCTTATCGTCTCTAGTCTTCCTCTATAACGCATTATGCTTCCTCAGAAGCTCAAACCAATGCCTCTTACAGATTTTTAAACCTAAAAAATCACTAGGATAAAACCTATATTGCTATCTTCCTGCTCTTTCATGGAATAAGCTTCCCTTGACCCCCAGAAATATCACCCATGCAAACGAATTCAAGACAACTCAGAAATTACCTATACAGCACCTGGAGATGTCACTAATACCATCCCACCTAATTTTCCTCCTCTCCCTCTTTCCTCCTTTATTCTTCTCCATCCCTCACTTCCCTCACACGTATTTTCTTTCCCCTATAATGCTATCTAACTTCCCATGTATTACAACAATTATCTACTACTGCACTCTATAATCCTCCTAACTACTGCCCTCATAAATCTGATACTAATTTTTATTTTTTCTCTTCTACCTCTCTCTCTTATTTCCCTCATACTAATACTTGTCAAACCAACCTCTATATCTCTCATGCTAGACCACCAATAACAATTCTTCTGTATCCTTTGCTACTTTGCACTTGCCAAATCCTCCTCATTACACACTTCTAGCTCATTATTCCTTATTTGCTGACATCTCTCTTGCACTACAATTTGTCGTCTGCTTAACCGTTTTTGTATATACTTATTCATGCATTTACTTTGTTTTTACTTAACTCTTGTTAATTTCTCACATGCATGACCTGTACAGTGATGTTTTTATTCTGTAATGTGAATTTATTTGCACAATTTGCCCTTTGAATTTTATACTTGCATAATTTGTATCCATAGAGCTGTGATTTTTTTCTTATTCTATACTGTCAATTTTTCTTTAGTTGCATAATTTGTCCTATGAATTTTATACTTGTATAATTTGAACTGGGGAGCTTATCTCCCCAGGTCTCCATTGAAAAAGGGTGCAAGCTCAGACAGACTAACCCGGTCAACAAATGTCAAATAAATAAACAAATAAACCATGGTGGCAGCAGTACACAAGTTGATCACACAGACAATACTTAATGGTCCTGAGGGCTTGCCCTGACAGAGCTTTGCTGAACATCACAAATGATCTTAATGGATATTTCTCTGAATGAGTCAAACATGGCCTGCACCATATCCTGGAAAACATTCCCCGTCAAGTCCATCATGTGTCCAAAAGGTATCAGTCATCACCTCCCAGATCTGGTCCCAAAAAATTGTTGGTGCTATTCGACACCTCCTCTGGGGTGCAGCAGGGATGATGGTACCTGCAGGTCTAGGTCCTCCCTTGTCACCATCATCAGCTCCATCATGGTCATCAGTACCATTGGAATCTGAGGACTCAGGCAGTTGTCTGGCATGTGTTTGTCTCCGGCATCTCATAGGAGATCATCCATGGGTGCTGTGCTCTGTCAAGATGAATTATATCACAAGAAAGAAAGTACAGAATATGCATTCCTGCAACTGCACAATGCACAGACAGATAACATTCAGTATGACACATTAAAATAAGGTATGCTCATAGTCAAATCTACCACCAAATGCGATGCAAGCCATCAATCTAAACCATAATGATGAAAATCACATGTCTATCAGGCTGCAAATTCCTCTTCAAATCATGACTGTCATGAAACTGTTGTGCACATAAAAAATGTAAAAGACATGAACTACTATGCCTTCAACATGATCCCTGCATGTGAGAAGGAAGGTATATCACCTTACTGTACAGGTGTCAATAAAGTTAATTCTCAGGTTATATGGCCTATAAGGATTATGTGTACAGATTATAATAAAAACAATTGAGGCTAGCAGATGGGTATTCATACATTAAAACACATTCCCAATGTCCTATTATCTATATTTGTGGATGAGTACAATAGATACCCATATCAAGGCCACTATATCTATCATAGAATGTAAGCAGATTACTCCAGTGCATCCAGTGCATGACAAGTCCACAGCTTAGCTGTGGAAATCCTGCCATTACCTAGACACATTTCCAATATCCTATTATCTATATTTATGGATGACTTCAATAGAGGCACATGTCAGGGTCACTATATCCATCACAGAATGTAAGCAGGTTATTCCAGTGCATGGCATGGCACAGCATGCATAACACAGCTTATCTGTGGAAATCCTACCATTGCCTAAACAATTGTTAAACGCTGTCATTATGCATGGCAAACATGCACTGCCAGCACATATAGATATCATGATATATAAAGACAAGGATGCCATGACACTGTGGCATGTAAAACTGGCGTGCCCACACTGCAAACAAAGTGTTACACTGTTAGACTACTGTGACCTATAATGGGTAAATATGATTCATTCATTACATTGTCAAGAAAACTGTCTAAGATGATATCTCTAATTCTATGTTTCCTGTCTTGCATGTGTGGCTCACACATTTATGTCAGTGTGTGAATATGCAAATCACCCAGAAGTCTAACCCAGGTGTCTGTGCCTGGCTGGCTCACACATTTATGTCAGTGTGTGAATATGTGAATCACTGAGAAGTGTAACCCAGGTGTCTGTGCAAGTAATGAGTCATGTTAACAGCCAATGGAAAAAAAAAAATATTTGTATAATGAAGATGAAAAATCAGTGGGAAATATAAAAGCTTTATGCAAATAAGATGAGTAATGCAACATGGTCAGTGGTTGGCACAATATCAAATACTTGGAATACAACATAGTCTGGAATAAATGGACAATCATTAATACAGACACAACATGTGATATATAAAACATGAGGTTTTGTCATAGAGACAGTACTGTCTGTCTACTAATGTATCAATGTCCTGCATACATTTTTATCAGTCCCTATGTATGTATGTAACTACAGTGTAATGCTGGTCAGTGATTATGTAACAGGTAAATAACAGTAGTAGCTATGTGCACAGCAATTCCTAAACACAGGATACAAGTGTGTTGTAAAAAAAGCATTATGAGCCTTGCAGGCAAAAGCACTAGCTTTGTGAAACTCAAGAACATGCCAGAAGTAGTCTGCCAACAGCAGTCCAAATGCTGCTCCAGCAGATACTCCTTCAGTATGTATTCAGGACAGGTACACTATGCACAACAAAGAAGTCAATGAGCACCACACCCAAAAAGGTGCCACCACCTATTATACAAACAGCAGTAAAAGCACAATTGACTAGTATATAAAGAATGATAGGTCAAAGCACTGTGACAGACATAACTAACTGTCATCTAGGTTGTGGCATACAATTAACATTATTTTAAGCAATCATGTCCTGCTCCTAACTCGTATGTAAACTTTTTTGTAAGAAATACATAATGGTAAGCACAGGAAATGTATGACAGTTGCAGTTACCTTGCAGATGCATGCTGGGTACCCTTGCATTAATAGCAGCAGGCAGGGAGCTGCAAACCATACCAGTCATCTAACAATGTTCTAATCTACTGTAGGTAAATAAAGTGAGAAAGTATAAAACATGCTTCTCTCCCTCTGCTGCTCCTCCACCCTGTGCATCCACTCAACACACAATGCCCTGTTTCTCGCTCTGTCTTTGCCACCTGCAAAAGGTACAAAGCATGTATGAATGGCAAATTCTAGGTATGTATAAAACAATACTGAAATACAATGAGCAGCCCGTGTTCTTTGCTTTTCACATTGAATAGCATTACATATTCTGCATATTCATGTTTTGCCATGTCACACAATACTTTACAATTAAAAGACTAATGACAGATGTGAGAACCTCGGATGTAAACCTGTGATTCTCAGCTATGTTCACACTATAATCCTGATATCTACCTGTGTAGCTAAGTCATCTTGGCTGTGACTTTGTGGCACAACTACAGTTAAACAAATCAGAGGTATGACTGTGCAGGGATGGAGTAATAACATGGATTACGACTTCCACATTACACGATGGTTAAACAGCAGTCCGACTTTCCCTATGTGTTGTGCATTTGTAAACCAAAACATATAAGCCTGACTGTGATCACAACAAAAACATGGCTGTAACATTTCATAGCTGAGACTCTGGAACACCTTCATAGAACACATAGCTGCTCTTAACAAACAACTACACCAGACTTGCCTTTCATCACATACATAAAAATGTAGGGTAGGCAGGAGGGCATGAGAATGAATCTATATTAAATTGTTGACAGCTCACAATGTCGACTCCGAAATGCTTGACAACAAAATGTCGAACTACGAAAATAGCGAACGGCCATATAACCGATTTCTTTCCAACAGAAAGAAATCAGTTGGCCAAACAACAATGGCACACATAAACTATATTTAAGTGGGAGGCTTCACCCCCCACACCCCCCTAACTAAATATTCTAACTCCGAGACCGCACTACACTCAGGGAAAGGGCAGGTGTCAGAGAACGGCGAACTGATTTCTTTCCGTTGGAAAGAAATCGGTTATATGGCCATTCGCTATTTTCGTAGTTCGACATTTTGGTGTCAAACATTTCGGAGTCGACATTGTGAGCTGTCAACAATTTAATATAGACCCATGAAATATTTACATAACAAATTATACATCACAAATGTCCCTCGTATTTGGGGATGTCGCTGATTTAGAGTCAAAGTGTATATCTGTCCCTTTCACTCCCTCCAAATAAGAGTAGGATAAGAGTGATGAATTGCATAATGACAGAGGTATACAGTACTAGCCAGATTCAATAAAGCCTACATCATCCATTTACACTGCGTACATGGCACAATGCGAACATGGTAGTGCACTGTTTTGTTGAGCTGCACAAACAAGGTAAACACTGTGACATGTTAATTACAGCATAAACAGCTGAATTTTATGCTAATCAACCAATCTAAGATGGAGGTGGTATTCAACAAGCTATAAAGCAACCATGTAGACTCAGTGCTAGTTTTCCCTGCAAATTCCAAAACCTATTGGAATACAGCCATGGAAAGGAGTCTACACAGAAACAAAGTTAGGGGCTGCTGTTGGTGTAATTCATGTGTATGTGCAAACAGGCTGAAGTCTATGCTGCTGCTGCTAATAGACAAAGGCCAAGAAGGAGAAGAGTTTTCAGACCCCATTTAACTTATCACAGTCTGCATGAGGTGGAAATTGTACAGTGCTACTGGGTGGATAGACACACTACAGGAACTCTGCAACTTCTGTACTCCTGAACTCAGAGCCAGGGCAATCTGAGGGGAGCACATCCCTGTGTTGGCAAAGGTATGTGTAGCACTTAGAATTGTAGCTACAAGTATCTTTCAGAGACTAACAGGGGACATGCTGGAGGTGTCACAAACATCAGCATCCAGGATCCTCCATCAATTCCTGAATGTTATGCTCCAACATTTATTTATTTATTTATTTATTTATTTATTTATTTATTTAAGATTTGTTTACCAGGACAGTCCAACTGGGACAGAGCCCATTTTCAGCAGAGGCCCGAGAAGAAATGCTCCAAATGCTTATCTTTGGAATATGGGAGGAAACCAGAGCACCCAGAGGAGACCCACATGAACACAAGGGAGGACATGTAGAGTCCACACAGAAGCCACCCCTGCTGAAAATCAAACCAGAGAACCTTCTGCTGTAAGGCAACAATACTAACTGTTGCACTACACTGCACCACCCTAGTGTCAGTGACTACATATATTTCCCTGTGCTCTTTAGGACAGGGCCAGAAATATGTAGGAGTTCTACCCTGTAGCACTCTACCCTGAAGTAATGGGTGCCATAGATTGTACACATTTAGAAATTAAGGCACCACCAGAGGAAGGCTGTACATAAATAGAAAGGGCTTCCACTCTATTAATTGCCAAGTCATGTGTAATGCCAAGGAAATCATCTTGAACATGTGTGCTAGAAACCCATGCAGTTACCATGACTCACATATCTGGCACACCTCCCAACAGCATCAGATGTTCACTGGGGGGGATATCCCACAGGGTCATTTACTGAGGGATGCAGGTTATGCACTAGAACCATGGCTGAATGTACCCATCAGAAATGCACATACACCTGCTGAAGAATACCATAATGAGGCACACAGTCAAACAAGCAATATCATAGACTGTGTGTTTGGCCTGCTGAAGTTGCAGTTCTGTTGCCCAGATACACCTTGGGAATCCCTAATATGCAATCCATGTACAGGTACTGAAATATTCTCTGTATGCGCCATGCTACACAACATCATCCTGAGAAAACAACATCAGCAGGATCAACAAGGATTAGGGGCACACATCCAACCAACAATGCAAGGTCACCACAGCCACAAGCAAGTGCAAAGTCAGAAGGGGGAACCAGCAGCTGCTGGCGGGTGTAAGCAGACATAGGCCTGCTCAATATACCCTTACATTGGCTAAGAGACAACACATAGCACACTCACTCACCACCTAAGGGGCTTCAATCTTCCTCCTATGTGCATATATATAGTAACATTGATACCCCCACACCCCACCCCCTACTTAAATATAACTACTCTGAGATAGCACTACAGTGGAGGAAATGGCAAACACTTGACAATAGCCCAGCAATTATTTTTCCCTTACAACCTTTACCTATCCATGTAATGACTGTGTACTGCTTGCATCAGACAGTCAGTCATGAACTAAAATTGTTGTAACTGTTTAATTTACAAGGAAAGTGTTGAACTTGGAGTGTATTGTATAATAATACAAATGACTGGCATATCCTTTCATTTCATTACTTGATAGTGTAAGTAAGTAAAAGGTGGGTGACTTGTACAGAAATTACTTTAACATGTGACAGCAAAGACTTATTTGACTTATACATGTCCATTATTAAGTAGAAGACCTCAAGCATCAAAGATTCACACAGTCATACCTCTGAAAAGTATTGATGATCACTGCATGCCCTCAGTTTAGCACCATACGTCTGTACTGGAAAATCATTAGAGAGAAGTTAGAAAGTAATGAGACACATTTCAGTTTCTGACTTCACAACACTCATAAGATCATTAACATTACTGATGAAACAATTGTGATGCTATCAACTGTCTAACTTTGTAAGATCAATATAAATTGGGCCTTTATCAGAAGACTAACAGCTAAAAACACCAAACACCCTTACCTTGACACTGGTTAACCAAAAGCAGGAAATGTTGAACATCCACAACAGCGATTTTATTCCCAGGGAAAAAGAATTGCTGTGTTATTGTCAAGTGTTTGCCATTTCCTCCACTGTAGTGCTATCTCAGAGTAGTTATATTTAAGTAGGGGGTGTGTGGGGGGCACAGCCCCCCATATATGGGGGTGTGGGGGGCATAGTCTCCCACTTTATTTTGTCTGTTGGTTTGTTTCTTTTTTTTGTTGGCCCAGCAATTTGTTTTCCCTGGAAAAAAAAATCGCTGTTCTGATCGTTCGACATTTCTTGCTTTTGGTTAGCAGTGTCGAGGTAAGGGTGTTCAGTGTTTTTAGCTGTCGATGTTGTAATATAGACCCCATAAGCCAAGGGTACAATTACCAATTCAATATCATAAATACAGATATATTAAGCACAAAGTCAGCTATGTACCCTGAGAATCAGACACAAAGCTTTTGTATCCCTGAATCCAAAAGATAGAAAACAGGGATAAGGCACAGTTATCATCACTTACACAGGGTGTTGTGTAGGAGGGGGGCAGGAAGCCTAGGCTGACACAAAAGGTCAGTGAGTGTGTGTGAGTAAGAAAGAGAAGCAAACAGACATTCAGATAAAGTAACAAATGGCCAGTGAAACAAAATAAGTTTAAAGTTTCACGTCTAAACTATGTAACTATTGTGTGTGTGTCTGTACAGGCTTTCCAGGTAAAATTGATGTGTGAGTATCTGCATGAACACAGCCAAGCTCTGTGCTAGCTCTACATCTTGGTACGTTGGACAAGTGTGAGCCATGCATGGGAGAGGTGGTAATTCATCATTGTCATACCCAAACACAAGAACTGGCTCTGCCAGGAGTTGCACTGGTACATCACCTCCCATGATCAGAGGCACGGCTGCTACCTGAATGTGACTGATGTCTGTTGAATGAGCTCCCCTCATGAGGAAGCCCAGGACCATGACCCCATAGCCTGCCACATTTGGGTGTGGACAGCTCAACTACTGATGGTGCAGTGGAAGTACTGCCACTATGTGAGTGTGATTGGGCATGGCCACATTGGTAAAAAAACAGATGATGGCTGACCTGCACTCATGAGAATGCCGTTCCACTTCCAACAGACATTCCATCACAGACACTGCCCATTCCAATGTGTCATTCATCTCATCCATTGAATTGACAACGCAGTGGAAGTAGTCATGCATGTCAGCCTGTGCCACATGTACAACCTTGAGCATTTGTCTGTTGCACCTATGGGAATGTGCCTGTGCCTCCATGATGGCTTAAATATACATTGATTGGCATGGGAAGATGCACCTGGATCAGGTGAAGAATAGACAGCAGGTCTCCTCCGAGCACCCCTAACAACCCTCTTGTGTGGAACCTCGCCCACAATTTGGTTACAGCCAGAGTCAACAGGGACTGAAGCTACAGTAACCACACTTCCCTGATTGATTGTCTCACCCTACACCTGTCCAATATCTGAGTGCTCACTGGAATGGGTAGGCAAAGGCCTACTGGCTGTGTTTAATGGAATTACCGGGGATGACTATATGTCAACATCAGTGTCAGATTCAACCTCTCCACTCCTCGACTGTGCCTCTGTTTGACCACCACCATCATCAGAGTCTGCTGATACTCTGAAGTCAGGTGGTAGAAATCCCACACTTCCACTGTCAGGAGCAGATGTGATGAGCAACAAACACAGGAAAAAATGAATACCCACACTAGTATAGTCCAATATATGCTAACAAACTAACAGTGGTGCCAGTATTATAGACAGTACAGCAATTCACACAACAGTCCTGACACCAACATCGCACACTAAATATTTCTTTGAACTGCTCATCAGTACTAACATAAAAATTATTGGTTTACCATGTGCAGATGATAGTATGCTCCCTGTGCTGGATGATCCTGGAAGAAGTTAAGCAAAAGGTAAGAACAACATCATCACAATTAGCAAATAACACAGGAGGTAAAATGTTTTGCCCTTTATATGTCTATTAATTGCATTTTCAACAAAAATTTAGATGACAAGTCCAACCAAAGCCCCATGTGTAATCAAACAGAATGTGTTATTAACTGTAGCAATCTACAATCCCCAACCAATTTCTTGTTAAACAAAACAAAATTATTGATGTAAATATTTTGCTATACAAGAGTATTTAACAATGGAGATATATAAGCCTACCTTGAAGCCCCTCCTGGGACATACTTGCTGTCCCTGAAACAGTAGCACCAATATCAAGGAGATGCTGTTCTGCACTTTCCTGGGAGCTGTCTGGATCCCTGACAATGGAAAGGAATTTTTCATTTGCTGTTAGTTGTGGCTCTGTAGCAGCCCCCCTCCCCGGTACCCATCCGATCACAGGCCACTGCAGCTGCTCTCCTCCGTGCAGATGAGATCATGTCAGTGGCTCTATGCATACTTGATCATATGTCCTGCTGTGACCACCTACTGCATTCACATCTGCAACTATCTGCTTCCAAATTTGCATTCTGCCTGACATACCTCCATGTCCCTTCTAAAGCAGAAAGGCACCATGTCGCCTAAAAGCTCCCACAATCACCTGATTCTCAGGGTCACTGAAGGGTGATTTTTGGAGATTGAGAAGCCTAAGTGCCATAGTCCTAAGTGTCCTAAAACTCAATAGAAGGATAATACACGTACATATCACGACTAAAAAATACCTGTTCTCAGATAAAACAGAAACTGTAGCATTTCAGTATTACCCACTGGAGAAACATAAAACAGTCTAAATATTTGAAATACGAACAACAAGAATTGTGTAGTTGTAAAATATTACATTCACATGCAAATCAAGGCTGGATGCAAAACAAGGGAGAGTAACAATAGCAACATATGCTTGTTTGTGCCAAAACCGAAATAAAGCTCCCCCAACCCCAGAAGAACAGGCAAATAACGCATTTTGCTAACAAAGTGCTATCAAATTAACCGTCCCTGAAACATGTAAAGATTTAATACAAAACATTCAATTGTAAGCTATTGCCAATCGTATATGCCTGTGAAATGCCCAGACAAACTTGCCCATGCCATCAGTACACTTCTAAGTAATGCATACAGATAACAGTAGCATCTGCTAAAAAATATATTATACAAATATGAAATTGTGGATTCTATGTCGTGGTGGTTCCTTGCAGTTTTTTCATCTTTACGTTTTGCTTTTTCATTGGAAGGAACCTTTGAATGGTCGTTTTCTGCTTGTTGCTGATATTGGTATTATTTGTTTGTTTTTTCGACCGTTACACGATGGATTCACTTAATATAGAATTGGACTATAATCCTACTGGTACAGGAGCTGCTGATGACTGGAATTGTTTGTTTCAACAACAGGAAAATCCGTTATTGAAGTTTGATATGGGAAATCATGTTCCAAACAAGGTAACGCAGAGCACTGACAATCTAACAGATTTCTATGGTTCACTCAGAATTTTAGAAAATGACTTATATAAACTCCATAGACTTATATGGCAAAGAAGGCATATGGAGGCATGCCTTCATTTTAAAGTAATTCCGCGTGGCATGAGGGTTCTATGCATGCCAAGCTATGGGGATAGCCATCCGGAATTACTACGGAGATGGCAGCAATTGAATATAGAATTTGGAACCAAGTATATCAACTTGTTAATAGACTATTTTTCTCCCATAGAAGCTGAATTAACTACTAAAGTTGAGGAGGAATATAAATGTCTTACTACCAACTATAAAAGTGAGCTCTGCATTTCAAAAATTAACAGTATGTGTAGACAGCTTGTGCTTTATAGCAACAGACTTGAGCAAATCAAGCTCAAGAAACTGAAACGGGACTGCCAGGATTTTCAATTGGGGCGCATTTTTGTGTGGCCGAGAACCAACGAAGGTGTATCTGAGCCTGTATATTCAGCCAACAACTCCCGTACTAAAACATCTGACATAGTCGCATCTATTGAGACTTTGATTGAACCTCATACGACTAGTGAATATCCCGTTGACGTATCTAACAGGGATTTACCATCTTCTAATGCCTCCATTCCCTGCAACCAACAAGGTCTGAAGCATCATGAAGGATTAGGGGCCAGACCGAAAATTGATACGGCTACGAACTCTTGCATGCCCCCGGTGCTTTTAAACTATCCACTTCCCTACAAGAACAGAACGCAGGTGCGTTCATCAAGTCGAGGCAGAGGCAAAAGAAAACTGTTGGGGGAAACACCAGAACCGAGGAGAAGGACAAGGAATTAAATACCTTGTTTTTTAACTTAATTTCTAGAGAATTTTCTCCTGATGAACGGTATGTCTTAAATAAGGGGCTTTCCTTTATTGCCTCAAGAGGAAGTGAACTTTCGGATACTCTGATAGCCCTACGTTTGTACGCTAGGAAGCTATCTTTAAAGGTACTGTTTAAGGACTATGCTAATGATGATTTTTCTTATGCATCAAATGTTTGTAAAAGGAAAAGCTGTTTCATGCCGCCCATGCCTAATTTAGTTGAATGTTTCATACGCTCATCTGAATATGACATCTATTCCTACTATAAAGAGGGGAAACGTAAAGGTATATTTGTTAATTTAAATCAAGGACAGAGATGTTGTCTTAATAATCTTTGTGATGACAATGGAATTGTGTTTAAACCGGCAGACAAAGGAGGAGGGGTGGTTGCCATGGACACCAGTCTGTATATTGAATTGATGATTAATATGCTCAACAATGATATGGCTTATAGACTGGTGGATAAATCTGAAGTAGATTCCTTGATAAGATATGTATATGATACTATATATGACATGCTAATGACCAGATGCATTGATAAATCTCTGTATGATTTCTTAATAGTAGATTCCCCCTTAATCCCCCTGATTAAAGGGCTTCCCAAAATGCATAAAGGGGAAAATCCACCCCCTTTACGTCCCATAGTCTCTGGTAGGCATTGGGTGACTGAAAATGCATCTATTTACATACAATCTAAACTAGGCCCTTTGGTAAACTCCATCCCCTCCATTCTAAAAGATACATATGGATTGTTCAATGACTTACAACAGGACACTATTAGTAATAACTTGCATAGTGAAACATTAATGGTAACTTTAGATATCAAGAACTTATTTACCAGTATCCCCAATGAATTTGGCCTTGATGCCATAAGGGAGTGTTTACACCATTGTAATACTATGGATAACAATGACCAAATGGTGATTTGTACTTTACTGGACATGGTCCTGAATAACAACATCTTTTTGTTTAAGGACCAGATTTATGCACAGACATGGGGAGTGGCAATGGGCACTCCCTGTGCTAATGCTTATGCGAATTTGACCATCTACCGGTGGGAAAAGGAGTTTATCTTTAACAATCCAAGGTTTGATAATATCATCCTATACAAGCGTTTTGTGGATGATATTCTGTTATTTTGGAATGGGGATGAGGACTCTTTACATGAATTTGTGACTTATATGGAGTCTACTACTTCCTTCTTGAGGTTCACTTATGAGTATTCTGTTTCTAGTGTGAACTTTCTGGATGTTTCCATCACAAAGGGTATTAATAATCAGATTGCTACTTCTTTATATCGGAAGCCATGTTGGAAAAATGGCATTCTGCACTTTGACAGCATGCACCCCCGTTACATCTTCCGTAATGTAGTAAAAGGCCAGATGACTAGAATATCTAGACTTTGCAGTTCCCAGGGTGATATGTTGAGGTTAGTGGATTTTCAAAAGAACTGTTTTATGAACAGGGGTTATCCATCAGATTTGATAAATGATTTAACAACAGTAGCATTGGAAACTCCTGTTCATAGGAGTAAAGGTAATTATAATTATAATTTTGAAAGGAATAAGGCGCAATTACCATTCAGTTTAAGATACACAAATGATGTGGACCATATTATGCAGATTATAAAGAACAATTGGAAGATTTTATTACTTGATCCTGTTTTGTCGCAGATAGTGGGAAATAAGCCCACGTTTAGGTTTAATAACAGCCTAAATTTAAAGAGGCTATTATGTAAAGAAAAAATGGATTCTAGAGAGCTAGATATTAGAGCAAGTTGTAAAAAGGGTACATATCCCTGTAAAAAGTGTTGTGTATGTAAACATCTATCTACAGTTCAGGTTTTTGATGTCCCGGGCTTAAATACCATTTTTAGTCCGATGTTCTATGCCACATGTGACACCAGGAACATCATTTACTTAGCTACTTGTGATTCGTGTACGGCATACTACGTGGGTATGACCAAACGAAGACTTAAAGATCGTGTCTACAACCACGTGTATGACATTAGAAAGGGCAACCTTACTAATGTTCTAGCCAAACATTGTCAAATATTTCCTCAACATGTCTTCAAATTTAGGGTAATTCAAATAGTGAATGAAAATAAAAGAGAAAAAGACCCCACTGGTACTCTTGAACTATGTGAACTCAGATGGATTTTGAATCTAAGAGCTCATATAGAACCAGGTCTCAATTCCATGATTAGTATTAGACCGGCCCTTTTAGGGTCCATTTAGATGATGAATACATTGGTCTCATATATTTGATGTTTATTTATATTAAATGTACATATTTATTTCATCATATTATATTCATTAATATTAATATTATTATTAATAAGTAACATATGCTATTGTGATTAAATTGATTTGACTATATTGATATAATTATTTAATATATACCTTGATCAAGTATATTTGTAGTATTTGTCATATTTGATGTCATGATATGAAAAATGTTATATTTAATTTATTTATATTTTATTTATATTTTTTATATCATTATCATTCATATCTATTTGTAAATATTTATAGCTATGTGTTTGAACCTTCGCATCTATGTCGCTGTTTGCGTAGAAGTAACATCAAATGCATATGACATGGCTTCTTTTGCTTAGCTAAGTGGTACGTTAGTGTGCCATAACTATTAGGTTAATATATGTTGGTGGGTTCCATCATTGCGAATTAAGCTTTTATGGTTTGAATATACTGCTTATGGTCACTGTGAAGGGTTAATAAAGCTGATAGTTTACTTATGAATGGTAAAAAATTTTTAAAAAATCCTTCATTAATGGGCTGAGAAGTATTAATTGTTTGAGGTCTTCTTTCTTTTTGGTTGTTATGTTGCGTTTTTAAATTATGTGACTTATTTCATTTTTCTTGTATATATGAGAAAGAACTTTTATGATGTTGAATGCCATTTCTCTTTTAAGTATTCAAACTTGTATTAATTGGAACCCTGATGGAATAATTGATGATGGGTTTTTATATATAAATGCTGAGTTTTTACTGTTTAATTGTAACCTGATGAAGCGCACCTGGATGGTGCGTGAAAGCGCTTGTTCTTTTAATTAAATTGTGGATTCTATGTCGTGGTGGTTCCTTGCAGTTTTTTCATAAATATGAAACAGATTTTTCTTAAATGACATTTCAGCATCTGCAGTATATAGCTGAACAATGCAAGCATACCTTTTCAAGTTCAGTAGTCTTTCGTGTAGATATATCCCAAAGTAATAGCCTCTTCTGTGTTCTCCACATAAACAAGTCTCCTCACATTCAGGTTCCCTAGTTACATGGTTGCATTTTTATGGTGTAGATTCAGGGCTATTAGAATGGTGAAGATGCAAATGAGATGTAAACTCATTAGAATTGCTGACTCCCAAATGCCTGGCTCCATGTATCTGATGTAAACATAGTGCAGGCACTCCCTCAGTGTTTGTTGCTAATGGATTGCTACTGTGAATGATTACTGGTAGGGAAAAAAAAGTACAACAGCAATGCAGATTACTCTACCTCCAGTGAGTGTATCAGGTTAGAATTACAAAGTGTATATAAGTCATTGTATCAAGGTTTGAAACGTAGGTAAGCAGTACACAGTTCACAGGTTATGTTTATTAATATACAACCTCCCCTTCATTTGTTGACAATTGTACATTATTGCCATTTAATATCCTCAGACATTTTAAGGACAAGGATATAGAATGCCTTAAGAACTGCATGTCTCAGATTCTGGTCAGATAAGAAAAGAATGAGCAACAAATTCAGGCAAGTAACATTTTTGCAAGCAATAGTAATAAATGGTTGTGTGATCACTCAGTGCAATACATCAGAAATTTATACATGTACAAATAACTTTTATGTGGTTTCTTAGTACTGTGGATGATGTTGCAGCTGGTTATAAGCAGAATGATTTCAGTTCCCTGCTGCAAAGCTGTGTGGCAGCAAAGACAGCTAAAGCACCCTTACTGTGTTCTGAAGGTTCATTGTAGTAAGAGTTCAAATCCAGACTTATGTAGAAATATTTCATGTGTGCTAACATTTTGTAGTGCTGATATCATAGATTGCCATTCTTCATTTCAACTACTTTTCCCTTTTATTTATTTATTTTTATGGGGCCAGTGTTTGCATGGTGCATGGCTTAGTGCAAACAAAGAAAACAGAGAAAATCAGTGCCAGGTTTGGCTGTGCTTTTCTCATTTGAGCAATGCTTAGCAGCATGCAAACCCAGACTAGTGGCCTACACAAGAAGCAGACAGAACACTTGCAGATAGGGCATCTGTAAATGTGCAAATGTCAAAAAGAATACATTATTTCAATTTTTACTTTCCATTGTGCAATGCCACTTAGCAGCATTGTGTGACAGTTAGCAAGGTTCCCCAACAGCTGCAGTCATCAATTACCTGCAGACAGGGTGCAGATAGCCAATAACTGAAAATGAATGCATTCAATTAATTCTGTTGGGCACTATACAAACATGCTAAGCAGCATTGCATGGCAGTTAACACAAAGAACTTAAGAATGAGTAGGAACTATTAAAAATGTTATATCACTAGTCCTGTGGCAGTAGGTGTAAGTTTAGGGCTGCAGTACAGATGGTCCTCGGTTCTAGTACAAGGTATGCAACTTTTTTATGTTGTGACAGTGCAGTTTATAGCAATGAACTGTAAAATAGACAAGTGTTATTTTAACATTCTTGTAGCAACAGGTGTAAGAGTAGGACTGCCATACAGTGGGTCCTGGGTTCTAATACAAGGCATTCCAAACATTTTACTGCTGTTCCATTTCCCATTCTATTCACCCTCACTTATAACACTCTAGATATTGGAGTTGATATGAATTCTATGTATGAGGGATAAAACATCCTTGACATGTTTTCAAATGTATGGCTAAGGGTATACTGTCTACTATATTTCTGTAAGTATAATTCTGCTATCTGGACTTGGATTGCCTTCACAGTTAAATAAGACACATACACAACTGGATCTATATGCAAGAACCTTGTCAGGTCACACACATACATGTGTAACACCTCAAACTGTCAGCTGTATTTATGAATGATTCCTGTCCAAGTCTGAGCAACACTTCCTCTGTGGCAAAGATGAAAAATCAACACTGTGGAAAACATGTTTTATCCCTTATGCCGAAGTTTGAATCCCACACTTTAAAAATCAATATTATCAGTGTATAAAGCCAAAAAGAAATGTGTCAGGTCATGACATTTATGCCCCAGTGCATGTCTGCAAATTTAAGTCATCTAGTTACTTACCAAATTTCAATACATATTTCCAAGCTACATCACCAGACATCCCTTAAACTAAGATCAAGTGTCAAATTAACCTTCCTATTTCAAATATTTATGTCAACCCTGTTTGGCACTGCTGCACTCTGCTTAACAGTGTGAAAACATGGTTGGCATTGTTGCTCGGGTCTGCACACTACCAGTAAACACGATAACAAATTGGTGAGAAAGCATCATTTTCCATTGCTCTATGTTGGGTGTTAGACATGGCTGGAGTTAGTGGGGAAGGTGCCCAGTTTAGGACACAGAGGTGGGGTGTCCAGAAGTCAAGGAAATTTATTGGACTCCTTGCAAAGGGTCACAGCCAAATGTTTCTGCAGGAGGATTATTCTGGCTCCCAGTAAAAGTCTGAGGCATGGAGTAGTTTGACTCAGGCTGTATATAGTGCTGCTGGCAACCCACACATTGGAGAACAGTGTGGGCATCATTTTAATGACCTACACAGGTGCAAAAGGGATACCATCAACCATTGGTTGACTAAATATGAGACTGCAGATGTCCCACTGTTGTGCAAGTATTTGCAATACTTAGAAAGTTAAATATAGACAAGACTGGTATGCATAATGCTCTTCTGTTCTTTTCTGTTTTTTCCCCAGCTAATACCAACATAGACTTCAATTAACATGTTCATGCTGCTTGCATGGAGAGACTGAGGGAAGCATGTGGTATGTATGCAGCACAAGAGAAGTATTAATGTAGCTTTAAAAGTTAAAGATACATATTTTTATACAGTTCTAGCAAATTGAGCATGCATATCCTAACTGTAAAAGCAAGTATGCATGCATTGGTCTGTAACACAAGCCAACTTTAGGCATCAAATATAAGACTGTAGTCAGAGGTTCTGGGTTCAAATACCACAAGTCACAACTATATAGTACCGTATTTCTTTAAAAATATTTACATTAAATTAAACTCTATATCAGTGGCATAAATGCCCTGCTGTTAACTGTAATCTGTATAACTGAAACACACATGTATGTGCAATATATGCACATTTTAAAGATTACTTTCAGCAATCTGTAGGTATAGTATGAATTTCTTAGGACATATACTTAAATGTAATACTTCTCATAAAACAGGTGTATAATTGTATTAATGCATTGTATGTCACATACTGTATGATGGTGCTAATTTTATCTCTTATTTCCTCTCACCCCAACCCTTATCTCTTTTTTATTTTCTATTATGTGTTATCAAAATCTCTCCATATCATCCATCTGTATCCAGTCACTAAATCCTACACAACATAGTGAGGTAGACCAGCCCCAGTGAGTCAGCCTGCATGCCTCCACCGGCTCCAGTACCAATGCCCAACATGTCTGGGATCCAACCTAGCAGCACTGCCTCTGCTGCCCTTGCACTACCTGCATCCTCGAATAGTACTGCCATGGCAGCTGGTGCAGTGGTAACCACCGGGAACAGTGGCCGAAGTGGATATTTCATCACCTGCTGGGAGATGACAGGGTTGGTGCATAGAGTCATGCACACCACCATTGATGTAGACCTACACCAGAAGGAGAGGCTTCTTTCCCTCATGGTGCACAGGAGGAGAAGATGTCAAGCACTCCAGCCACCAGTGGAGTAAGGACAGTTATGACAGTCCAGTTGGTGAGACCTCAGTTCTCGCTGTCTCCATGTTTGATGGGACCCTCTATCTCCCCAGTCATGGTGGCCTTGCCCCTCACCATCCTTGTGTCTTGTCTTGTTTGTCTTGTTTGTTTGCATTTGCTTCCTCACCTACCCAACTTACATAAACCAGAAATATCTATGTCTCTTACCCAGCATTCCTATCTTACTGAATTAAAATATAAAATGGGCACCTGTCCCACAAAAAAAAAAAAATATTGTCCCATACATAGCTCTCCATTTCACACACATGTCATCTTGACACACTTGATTTGGTTCAATTGGCTATACAGCATGATTATGTTGTTGGCACCCTTCTCTGTATAAATGACAGTCCAAATTCAGCTAATATTCTGATCATGCTATCAGTTTGTACTGTTGAAGAAACGGATAGCTATGGCTCTTTCCTACCTCCTTCCTGCATATTCCTGTATTGCTTTCTCTTTGTTTTCCACCTGTTTACTCCCCATTTCACCACTTTCCTATCTACCCATTTTAACACCTAAAATCCGGTCAAAAATATAATCAGACACAACACACGTAACTACCAGAATAAGCAATGGATCCCTTCACTTTTTGGCATCTATGTTTGTGAGGAGTTTGGCATCTCACACCAACACCAAACGATGTTGAATGGCTTTACAATGCTGCAGTTACCTCTGCACAATGCTGCTTAACCCTGCTGTACTATGCCAACACAAAGCAACCATGTACTATAAAGAATTTATGTCATTGCGTTATCACTGTTTTTTAAAAAACATTAGTTACACCTGGATTTGAACCCAGTGTCATCTGGGCTCAAAAATAAATGTGTTAATGCATCTCCTCCTACTGCCACAGATTCAGCTAAGCAGAAGGTGTGTTTCATAAACCCAATATTAACTCTCAGACTTTTAGCAATGTGCCCTGCATTTGCATACTGTTTAACTATGCACAAGGGAAAGTAATGGAAATGTGTATCTCACATGCACAACCACTTTGCCAACTGTCCACACAAACCCAATGCAAAGTCAATATTAGCATGTATTACTTCATAGGTTCATAGATTAGTACTAGGCTAACTGCCCTTGTGGGCCATTTTAATCCTCGACAATTACCCCTTGTGAGATTAAACCCTGCACCTTGTGCCTGTAAGGCAATTACCTTAACCATTATGGCAACCTCCCACCTGCTGCTGTCTATTGTCCATTTACACTTTATGCCATAAAACTACATGTAGAAACATAAATTGAGGGCCCTAATGATAAGTCACTTATTTACAATGTAGCCATGTGTTGCCACCCCCCGTGCCATGCAACCCTGGTATCTCAGTACTTTTTCCACACATATATCAACTACACTACATAAATTAATATCAAATGTTGTATGATATGTAATGCATGTCAAACTGGTAACATACGGAACTAAAACTATCTTCATAGTTGAATATGCCTATACATCCATCAACTGACAGTGGGAACTATTGACCTATAAACTGAACCAGCCTTATCTGCAAGGCTATGGAAATAATCATCATGCACCTTGTCCTCAAGGACATATATGACCTTGAACATTCATGACTCGACCCATTTTGGTTTTGTCAAGGGTATATCTTGTATTTTAAACCTAGTTAACTTTTTTGATAATGACCCAAAGCCCTGGACGAGGGAAAACAGGACATACTGCCTATGTTTATTTAGCCAAGGCCTTGGACACAATCCCCCATTCAGGTATCATAGAGAAATTCTCCCATCTGGGGATTAACTCATACATTACTAGATTGGTAGCCAACTGGCTCGCCAAGAGAGCACACACCACTGTCAAAGTTGGGGAGTTCACCTCCAACAGTATACCAGTTACCAGTGGAGTATCACAATGATCTGCTCTGGGCCATCCACTGTTTTGGAAATTATTTCTCTAAAGTCCAAGTGAAGGTAGATGGCCTGTGGATTATCAAGTGTGGACATGACTGTCAACTGGGCACAATCATATAGAGTCTCCCAACAATGTTAACATATTACAGAAAGGGCTGACACAGACAAATGATTAGTGACAAACTCATGGACTGAAACTTAATGCAACAAAATGTCTTATTGTCCTCTTTGGCAAAGACATACCTTTACTAATTATCCTATACATAGCACCCCTCTAAGCTCAAACTCAGTACTACGAGACTTGGGAACATAGGTTGATAGCAATCTAAACTTCGATCACTATGTGCCCATGGTGGTAAGGCACACATTCTATATTGTGCACCTCATAAATAAGGGCATCACATCCAAGACCAGGGAGGTCATAGCTCTGCTGTACTCAACACTTGTCAGACCACTAATTGAGAACAATGCTCCCTTCTGTATGCACATCACCACACACCTGCAGCAACTGTAGAAACCACAGAGGCTTCTGACCTGGAGAATCCAAGGCCTCCAAAACATGATATTCATGGAAAGACTGAGCCCTGTTACTGTATTCAGTATCATACTGGCTGCTGAGAGGTGACCTGTGCCTGGCGTACAGAGCAGTCTTAGACCCTGCCCTACTGAGAATTCTGGACATCAGTAAATCAAGTAGGACAAGAATAACTTGCTCCTGGGATCTCAACCTACCATGTGACATAAACAAAACATTCTGTAAAGACAGATATATCTCCCAGTGATTGCTGCTCCTCTGGAAAATGCTCCCATTGCATGTAAGCAGTGCTCTTCAATGACCCTATTCAAGCGCAACCTTGACAACTGGATGGGTGATCATAAATTCACCCCAGGAGTGGGACCTATGTCCCTCATTGACAGGAGCAGTTGGTGCTGATCACAAAATCTCTCTACTAACAACAAACATCTAATTATGCTCAATAAGGGTAGTTGGGTTTTTACACAGCTAGGCTTGTAAATGCCTTAGGACCATTAGTCTACTAAACTCATATGAACCTATAAAGCTATGAACCTATGCAGGCTTCCCAACATCTTCTGTCCTACAATCCAGTGCTGGTGACATCCACCATAAGTTGCCCTGCTAAATTTTAAAAGGTTTAGACATGTGCTGTTGCACTTGCATAAAGTACTAAGCTCTGTATTATATCACTGCTGTAAACTGTGTGTGTGTGTGTGTCTGTCTGTGTGTATGTGTGTGTGGGGGGGGGGTCTAGCCAGAAGACCATAAGTTTTTATCCTACAGTTACCAGTCCAGTCCTATGAATTGACAGTATTTTGACACTTGTACATGCCTACACATCCATTTCATGCAGGCCTCTCAACATCTTCTCTTCTGCATGAACTGCTGATGTCATCCACTATAAGTTGTCCTGCAGCCTTATAAAAGTCAGACTTGTGCCACGGTGCTTGTGTAAAGTACTGAGCACTGTCATCTGTGTACTTAGATAGGCAGGGGTTCTGTTCTCACTGCAATCATCTGGTGTGTGTGTGTGTTTGTGCACTTGCTTGACATTGCAGAGAGCCTTTTTACACCAGCATGTGGGACACTGTTACCATATTCTCCTCGCCAGAAACTGCTGATGTCATCAGCTATAAAATGTTGTCTGAGACAGTCCAATTCAGGCGAGCTGTGGTGCTTGCCTTAAATACAGAGTTCTGCAGTCTGTGTACTTAGATAGGGGTTCTGTTCTCACTGTAGTCAACTAGGGGGTTTGTCCACTTGCTTGACATCACAGAGAGCTTTTTACACCAGCATGTTTGACTCTGTTATTAACATATTCTCCTTACCAGAAACTGCTGATGTCATCAGCTATAAAGTGTTGTCTGAGACAATCCAAGTCAGACTTGAGCTGTGACACCTGCCTTAATTACAGATTTCTGTAGTCAGTGTATTTAGATAGGTAGGGGTTTGATTTTCATTGCAGTCAACTAAGGTGGGTGTGTTCCTGCACTTGCTTGTCATTACAGAGAACCTGTGGGACACTGATATTATCATAATCTCCTCACCAGACACTGCTGATGTCATCAGCTATATGTGATTTCTGGTCCACATACATCATGGCATGGTTTGTAGGCCCTGTGTTTTCTTGGTGAGAAACCCCTGTGGTCTTTCCAGCTGATGCATGTGTCTGGTGAGGTGCATGCAAATGAGAGCATTATACTCTATAAGAGTTCTGATGAGGTTGGAGTCCAGCACTATAATTTAATTCTGAGATTGGAATACAATGGTCTGACTTATGATGTGCACAACATAGGCTTTCAATACCAGTGTGGACACTTGGTGGTTGAAGTTCAGATTGCTATCTATGCATGTTCCCAGTGCTTGCATTACTGGGTTTCAGCATAGCAAGACTGTTGTCAATGCTGTAATTAGCAGGGAATTCCATTTTGCAGAAGGACAAAATAAAGGCACATTTGTGCATTTATTTGCAAACCATGTGGCTTTGTCACCAATCATTTGTCTGTGTTAGCCCCTCCTGTAGTATATTATTGTCATAGGTGGACTCAATGATTAGACCCAGTATGCAACAATCAGTAAATGTGGCCAAAGGCATATATTTTAGTCTGAACTGTTGAGAAATAGAGTCCAAACAGTAATGGGCCAAGCACCGATCTCTATGATATGCCAATGGTGACAGTTCTACTTTTACAGGTTGACTCAACAACTTTCACAGTATGTGTTCTGTCAGTGAGCCAATTGGTTATGCATCTCAATGAAACCTGCATGGGGGATTGTGTCCAAACCCTAGACCAGATCAGGATAGCCAGCATGCACTGTCTTGCCTTCACCCAGGCCTATCACACAGAATCAATGGGCTATGACAACATCACAGATTGCATATCATGTGACTCAGCACATACACCTTTCTGACACAGTTGAATATACACTTCAACACACCCGCTACATGGACTATGTTCTTGTAGAAGGGTGTACATCAACATGCGTCCATGTGAGTTGGGAGGGGGCAGCACCAAATGCATACATGTATACACAAATCCTGACTTTCCTCATCTGTGAGGCAGATCAACATGTCAACATGGACCTTTTACTAAATGGACACTAGTAATATCCCAGCTGTGTGCAACAGACCTGTGTGAGCTGTTAATGCCACATAATGTCTGTTACATCTGTTAGATATCCTTAGAGAGGTCATCAGGGGCATGCATGATGACTACACTATCATTCTTAGCACAAAGCATTTGACACAAATCCACACTGAGGTATTCACTCAGCACTGTCAAATGTGGCCATAAACACCTATAACTCCAAGTGGGGAGACCACTGTATCACAAGGCATCGAAATATGTTGAAATGTGTGAAGTGAACTTTAGATCAGGTCCAGTGATTAGGTCCGTACATCAGGACTGTCTGCTAGGCCCTTTCCTTTCCATTATTTAAGTCATAGACATAACAAATGTCATACATATCCTGTGTCCAAACAGGATTACAGATTGTGGGCAATCACTGACTCCAGCTGTAATAGCATAATACAGACAGCATCAACACACACACAGATTGCTGCCATTACCATGAGAACACCTGCAATGACACAAAAAGGTGGGGGGAATTGTTACGTCAGGAAAACAAACACACAACCCAAGTATAATGTAGGCATCACTCCCTATTATCAGACCAATAGGTATGTGACCTGTGTCCTGGGGTAGATGTAGCAAGTAGCTACAGTGCTAACTATTCCCTTGTATGTAACACAACTACTGGGTATGTGAAGGACATCCACTTCATAGGCCATGATACCTCTATAGTTCACAGCTTTCATCAAACCAATAGCTGACTACAATGCACCCTTTTTCATGTACCTCATTACACATCTTCCAGTAATGTGTAACTGACGTGTTCCACCTTTGCCACAGTGAGCTGTCACACATCTTATTAGTCATACCTAGGTATTCTTTTTGTGGGGTAAACATTACTGTCTGATGGTGCAGAAACCCCATCGAGTTGTTAGACCAGATGCATGTGTGATACCTGTTCTGGTGATGCACACAGTACAATCATAGCTAATTCATAACATTAATGGCATGACTAACATTTGTGACAGTGTGGATTGTGTCCCTCCTAACACCTCCAGCAGATGTTACAGTGACAGGACAGTATGCATGATTACTCTCATAAAATCCAGACATGTCATAATAGTTGTACAAGTGTGTTTGTGCAGAACCTTCTCTGATCCCTCTAAATCACATATGTTACATCAGAGGCATGGAATTACTAGAAGTATTATTTTGATATTGTCCATGATTGTGTGTGCTTCTTTTAATGTTATCCCTGAGCCTTTATCTGTGTCCACTTGTTGGAGACCTCTGCTGAGATTACTATCATATTCAGACAAATCAGTTTACACAGCTTCACAAAATGCACCCTACCCCAATTGTATATAACATCCCTAATATATGTCTTCTGCATTGTTCATGTAAGGATGCTTATCTGACACAGACATCTTCCCTATTGTTATGTCACCTTGTGTGACAGTCACATAATACACATTTTCACTGGGCAGTCCCTACTGTACCATACTGAATATGTGACTGTTGTTGCTGCTACAGCTGTCTTCCATTGATATGCCCTCATCTGCTGTACATTGGGTTGTCCTCTTTCCCTGTGTTCATTCCTACAATCCATTTGTGTGTCCCTACTGAATACACACACTCTTCACCTGAGTGTTTATTTTATATGGTGGTCCATGTACCCTTACAGATCATTTACATAACATCAGGACAGAATGCCAGGAATGAGATTTCACAATGCTCTGAACAGTATACAGTGTCCTGTACTGTGTTTTGACCAGATACATAATTCATACCTCTCAACTGTCCAGATTTTTTTAGTACATACAGACTTTTGCCTTGTATCTTTTGGTCTGTTCCTTATAAAATGTGTGGTTTTCTACCATATCACTAGGATGACCTCAGGAATGATGTCACTAAGTAATTACATATATTTGGGTTTTAGACTTCCAGTCCTTCAGAAAATGTATCTTATCACAAACCTCTTGTTATTCTATCACATTTCTAATGTGCAAATATGTAGAATCTGTACCTATTTCTGGGTCATTGCCCCCCACCCCCCACCCCCCCAGTATGTTAGGCTTTGTCCAGATTTCTTGCACTAAGAGACTGAGAGCTATGGAAATGTATATGTTGCACCCTGGTGATCATTGTGACATTCCATGCAAACAGGGTAACCGATTATGCTCTGCTGTAAACAGGATTGCTATCCATATTGCTTTACCTGGTTTCCTGCCTGGTGACGCTGTTGTCAGCCACGAAACTGTGCTTATTTACGTTTAAACACAGTGCACAGCATAAATATGTAATTAATGCTGCTGCTCACCACTCATCTCTGTGCACACATGTCAGCTCCACCAACACAGAGTTTATTGAATCCCAGTGAACATTAATGTTGGCAATGTTATGATATTCCACATTCCTGTATACTGTCACTATCACCCAGTAATAGTACTAAATAGAAAATATGTCCCTGATTATCAATGATTATTATTATGAATTATTCCCTGATTTTGTTAAGATGTATCCCTGACTGGATGAGAGCTAGATTCCAAGTGTACAAAAGTATCTCTCTGTGGTCAAAGTCTTAAACATGAAGCTAAAGTAAAATAGTAGCTCTTGCCAGAAAAATTACTGACAATGGAGATATTTGTAGTAATCTGAAAAAATAAATGCTGTAGGTGTTAGCATTTACTATGTAACTATAGTCGTGAACAAACAGGTATCCATACAAGCATTTTCAAAATGTTTACACAGACAAATGTTTAATGAAACTATCCTCTACATGAATTTGAACCCACATTTAGCTTCTATATATGCATGTAGGCCTCTTACTTAAATGGTTGAGATAATACACAGCATAGTAACATTGCTTATAACAAACAACTGTTGGATGTGTGTTTCTGTATCCCTGCAAATAACCGAAGAATACACACCCATCCAACATCTAAATGCTATAGGCCTTCATGTTCCACACACACTTGAGATGTGTAAATGCCAGACAGTAGTAAGTTTTAAAATGTATAACATCTGATAGACATTTCAACCTGCAGTGGCCTTGCACTAATGTGTTCAACAAACATTTAACAATAATGTTAATTTACTAAAGCAGAGATGACTAATGTAAGGCTGTCTGACGGTAGTTATACATACAGAAGTATACTGATCAATGGTCTCAGAATATTATGGATAACGGAGAAAAGCATAGTCATCCATGGACTAGGTCATATAGGCATCAATGCAAAACAACTATATGGAGTGTAAAATGATGTGCTATATACGTTGGAAAACAAATGTGTTATGTTCAGTACTATGTACATCAAAAACAATATTAAAAAATAACAAATGTGGGAATCAAACCATAATTAGAGGGAAACCAACACATTGCCTTATTGATTACCCAGGTGAGCTAATTGTCAGAACAGGTCAGCAATATGTTTAAAAGGAATATTTATGGCATATGGTTACCAGCAATATGTGTGATTTCCACAGGAATGTACAGTTACATTGGGCATTATGACACTTACTGTAGGCATACACTGGCGATTTCCACACCTCAGCGTACCTCTGATGAAATGCTCAGTGTCTCGCTAATGTAGGTCATTGTAATGCTGGCAAATATGCACTCCAGTCCAGTAGATTTCAGTGCAATGTCAGTGCAATGTCAGTGCTCCCTTGTAATCTTATTCCAAATGTCAGACATTCCGAAGTCCATGGTCTTGCGTTCATGTCATGGTCCACTGCAGTGTAGAGGATCAGCATCTGGATGGTCTCCTCCTCAAGCCAATTGGACACCTGGACTTGTCAAAGACTCCTTCCAATAGTCATGTTGATGATAATCTTAAGATAGTATACTTTCAGAAATTGCTCGCTGAGGTCCCACTCAGTTCACAGGTAGCAATGATCTGATCTGTAAATGTATCAAAGTCACATTTTAAAAGTAGCACTTATAGCATGGTATCAGATTATTGGATGGTAACAGGCATGAACTACACTTGGTCCCATTTAACGATACATTTTGGGAATTTGTGTGGAGCACCTTCCTGTCATGTCAAGCTATTGGCTGATGCACTGAATTTCGATAACTTAACGTAGACGTGCTTAAATAGGATTTGAAAACTTTGAATGTTATTGAACATCATTAATTACACCATCCGTAAAGAATTTAGGAATAGTTAATAAAGAGAATGACATTTGAAGTGGAAAAGGCCACCCATACTTTTCACAACAAAGATCAAGTGTATCTAGTAATGATAGAAGGCCAAAGATGCAAAGAAGTCATCTTGCTTGTAATTTGACCTATAGTGAGGACAATAAAAGAGTATGTGGAATTATTAAAATATTTTGGCCCATACTAACAGCCGATGATAAATTAAAGAATATAGTCGATGAACTACCTCGATTTACTTTCAAGAACAGAAAGAATTTAAAAAGATTGCTTTGCAGTAAGGATGGTCATGTGAAACAAGAAGTGTCGAACAGAAAAGGCACATATAGATGTCATAGATGTAAGGCGTGCAGTTATCTGGACAGTGATAATACATTCAAACATCCAGGCACTAACCGTGTATACAAATTTGACTCATATGCAGACTGCAATGCACAACATTTGGTTTATCTTGCTTGCTGCACCCATTGTACTGCTTTTTATATAGGCAAAATGGACCAGCGGTTTAAAGATCAAATTCTACGTCATATTAGGAAATTGGAACTTACTAATGCACTTGCTGTGCATGTTTCAAATAATCCCAGTCATCACTTCAAGTTTAATGTGGTGGAAGTAATGCCTTGGAATGCAAGAGAAGGGGATGTGAAAAATAGAACTGAATTGCGTGAATCTAGCTGGATAACTAACTTAAAAGCTAATCGTCCCCCTAGTTTGAACAGCGTTGCTCCATTAAAACCAATGCTAAAAGCAAGGAAACTGAGTGTGGTTCATTAGAAAATAGAAGGAATAACTTCCTCGTAAAAACTGTTTTTCATTTTTCAACAAACAGCATTTGTTCGGAAAAAGATATGATCGAAGCATGAATATTTGATCTTAACATTATAACGTAATAGCAAACACTTATTTCTAGTGAGATGCGATGTATGAAAATATAGCAATATGACTGTTTAACATACAACATCTGCACGTAATTAGAGCAGTGCCTACTGATGATTTTCTTTAATATGTAGTTTGCCCTAAGTAGTGTTACCTGACGAATGAGTAAGGAAATGTTTTTTTCTATTGACTATTATTCCTATCGGTTGGTCACACTGTAGGAGATTTCTGATTGGATGCAAGTCTCATAGGAAGATAACTGATAAGGGAGCCAGTGACTGGGTATACAATTCATTGGCTGGAAAGTAAAAACTGTGACGATTGGCTAAGAATCGGAATATATAACAGCTTCTTTCAAAGTTATCACCCTTGGAATTAATCGAAAAGTTAAATTACTTCTTTATGCATTTTATCACAGAACGGCTATCTAAGACACAATTTCTGCATGTTGCCAACTGATGACTTTCTTTCCAAACATCTTGTCTGCCCTAAGCAGCGCTACCTGATTAATGATTAAGAGCACTTATAACACGATGAAAATGCCAAGTATCTGGGATTGGTTGAACAAGTGGAAACTCTGTTTCTATTGGCTATTATTCCCATTGGTTGGTGACACAACAGGAAATCTATGACTGGATGCAAGTCTCATTGGAATATAACTGATAAAGGAGTCAGCGATTGGACATTGAATTTATTGGTTGGAAAGTGAAAATTGAGACAGCGATTGGCCAAGAATCAAAACACGTAGTAGCCTTTCTTAAAAGCAAACAAGTTATTGCTTTTGAAATTAATTGAAAAATCAATTCACTTTTCATCGTAACTTATTTGTTTGTGATGTGTGCTGCATTACTCCATCCATGTAACTCCCGTTTTAGAATTACGAGTTATGCATTGCAAGTCAGAAAATAATTCCTGTAATGCGATGGTTCATGACAAAAGAAGATAGTGATTAGAGACTTGATCTACTGGCTGGTAAATGCCAACCTAGTTAATCTTCTTCTTCGTCTTTCGGCTTTTTCCTGGTTAGGGGTCACCACAGTGGATCACCTGTCCGCTCATGATTGGCAGTGGAGTTTTTACGGTGTCGAGTTGCCAGCCCAACCTTCCACAGAAGGCCCACACATGCACGCACTCATGCCTAGGGCCAATTTAGAGAGTCCAATCCACCTACAGCATGTCTTTGGGAATGTGGGAGGAAACCGGAGCACCCAGAGGAAACCCACGCAACCACAGGGAGGACATGCAGACTCCGCACAGAAGGCATGCCAGCCGAGGATCGAACCAGAGAACCTCTTGCTGTGAGGCAGCAATGCTAACCACTGCACCACCATGGCTGCCCTAAATGCCAACCTAGTTAATAACAGCCCTAAATTTAAATACTGAACTCGTTATTTACTGAAGGAAGTTAATAACTTATTTTGACAGTGCTCTGCCCATTCAATATAAATGTAACCCTGTTGGATGTGGTTCAATGACAAATTGTGCTGTGATTAGCACTACATCATGAGTGCGTAAGAAACACTTGCAATGTAAAGTGTATCTAATTGACAAAATAAAGGAAAAAGTGGCCCTGATTGGATACTATTCTGATTGGAGAGCAGTGCTGATAGAGCCTGATGAATGGTCAGAATGTTCTCGTTTCTTCATTGGAGGATGGTATACACAGGACGTATATGATTGGCTATAAACTCCTTGTGTCAGAAAATATGTAAAGCTAGTGAGTAATTTCAGGATATAAAAAGCACTAAGTGAATATATGGGTGACTAAATGAATAATATGCTTGTGCTTTATAGTCTAAGAATATGAATTATTCCATATTGATTTAATGTTGTCTTTGTTGGTACATCTATAAAATTAAGTAGCTTCGTATGAGATTCCACGAATTATCTCCATATGTTATTGGGTAGGAATACTAAAAAGGAAGAAAAGATTGGAAGCCTTGATAGCTTGAGTAAAAGCTAATGATTGGCCCAGAAATATGTAATGTATGACCTTCTATTGGTTATTAAAAGAAGGTCTGGACCAATGATTGGATGGAAGCAACTTTAAATCTGAGAGGAGTACATTGGACACATATGATCTGATGAAGGCTAGTAAGCCGAAAGTGCTTATCAGAAGATTTATGTGCTCCACTACGTTTGGTTTTATTCAAGTTTTATTGAAGATTAAATTTTGTTTTTAATTTCATCTGGTGTAAGCCGTGGTGGAACCGAGGATTTCTACAAATTATTTTCGTATTTATGCTCGGCACCTTCAGAAGTGCAGCTGCATTGTGTTCTTCTAGATCTTATATTTCTGGTACTCTTTTACTTACAGATATGTAACAGACTCATAAATGTGGGGTTTGCCGATGTCTTGTAAGCCAGGCATAGATCACCCCCTCAGCAATCTTTAGGGGACTGAGTAGAGGGAAATGGCTTTAAGGTGCTCTGCATAAGGCTGTGCTTGTATTTTCCCACAAGATCTGCATTACGGCAGATGACAAACTCACCCCACAGGCAAGATGTAACTGGTGATACTGACGCTTCCCCATAATGCAGTGATACTGCTCAGTGTAATAGACATGGCCAAGTATCTGGTGTGCATGGGCACCTGCCTACTCCTACTGGGAAATGAACCTTCAGAGTGATGTCATAGATCTGACATTCATGCACTTGCCGGTGCCAGATCGTGTTACACATCAGCTGGGTGCACTGCATGAAAGACAGGAGTACAGACACAGTGAGGTCATGACAACAGTGACTGCATAGAATGGCAACATGTTATCTGTGGCACAGTTCATTGAAACCCTGGATACAGCAGTGCTACAGCAGTACTGTAGCATGAACTGAGTTTTACATGCCCTGACTCTGCTTAGCTAAGTGGCACATTGCAGAGGCAGGCCCCCTCTTTGTAGACCAACCCATGCCCATCAGGCATCAATGTGTATGCTGCAACGTACACACAAATCTGCTCATGACCAGTCTAGTATGGGCCTAGCAGTCATGACCAGGCAGTTAACTGACATACCTGCTTCTTTCTACAGTGTGTCTCCCCATGCTGATGTCATTCATCCATCTCCTCTGTAAATGCCAAGTGTTTCCATACATGGAAGCGAAAGCCAGGACTGCGGTGTGAGCCATTAGTGTTGGCACCCTAGACTGCATTAGAGTAACACTGACAGTTGATCCACCACATCTTATATGGTCAGTCTTACCCCATGTTGATGACGAATGCATTACAGAACACTGACATTTGATCCACTACATCTTATATGGTCATTCTGACCCCATGGTGATGATGAATGCATTACAGAACACTGACAGTTGATCCATTACATCTTATATGGTCAGTCTGACCCCATGGTGATGACGAATGCATTACAGAACACTGACAGTTTCATTTGTCTGTGATTGTTGTGAAATCTGATGCCATGGGAGTCTTTTTTACTGACCTAGATGACTCCATTCAGTACATGACAATTTTTCCTTTTAGTGACTATAGTATCCATATTGATGAACAGCAAGAGTCTTTAAATGTAATTCCTTTCTGTATGCTAGAAAGCAAACCATATCATATAGTCCAAACAATTCTTTGTCTCCTCCTTGTCTCTTTGCCCCCAAGAAGTAATTTGTTTTCAGTACCTCAGTTCCTTAGCTAACTTTCTCTAGCTACTTTCCACTGTTTTTTATCCACTTTCTCATTTAATAGGTTCATAGGTCCATACTAGGTTAACTGCCCTTGTGAGCCATTGTAAGCCTAGCCAATTATCCCTTATGAGACTCAAACCCTACACCTTGTGTTTGTAAGGCAAACACCTTAAACATTAGGCCATCCTCCCAACCCCATGTGGATCCTATTGGCCAAAACTTCTTTATTCTACACATTCACTGACTTATTTTTCAGTATACAATCTGTCACTTTATATGCGTAATGTTCCACCTGGATGTATTTATTCTCCCCATCACTTATTTCTAATAAAACACAGGGCCAGATTCAGGAAGCCTCCGTGTAAGAGTTATAACTCTTACATGGAGGCTGCAGTTAAACGGTGTGATGTCAGCATGCCATGCATATGCATGAGGTGCATGAGGCATGCTGAATCACACTGTAACTCTTACACGGTCTGTGTAAGAGAGTAGGGGGCGTGTCCGTAGGCTAAGCCCTGCATGCGGACACGCCCCCGTAAGTGTAGAATGGCCGAAAGTAAACAGCCATGAGAGAGGCCATGGAAATGTAAACAAACACACTACATAACACATTCCCCCACAGACCATCAGTGTACAAAGTGAACAGAGGCTATAAAATGAAAATAAAAACTGTTTTATATTGTTTAATCCCCGTAAATGTGTGCTACTGTGTGCGCGGGTGGGCTACTAGCGCAAGTACAGTTAGCAATCAGTGGAAAAGGATATGAGAACTAAATATGCAAAGTAAGCCAAGAAGAAATAGCTTAGCGGTAGAGTTGCCGGCTTAAGAGTAGGCAGGCAGGGTTCGAGCCCACACAACAACCTTTTTATTTTTGTAAATAAGCACTAAAAAAGCCCCTGACAGTATTGTCCAAATGTAAAAGTATACCCTTTTGTAAAATGGAATGAAATGTAGCATATATATTGAAGTAACACAATAATAGAAATAATTAGAAATGTACTGATAGCTAAGCTGCTGTGAGACAGAGTGCCCGTAGCTGCGTAGTGTCTAAAAAGCTGCAAACTGTATGCCCATTGCTAAGCACCAGTTTAACAGGCTGAAACCGTTTGCAACTAGCTGTGCTTAGCTTAACATGTGTGTCACTAGCCAATTAAGGTTTATTCCAGCGCACACCGTTTGTGCGCCGCTCCCACAAGCTAACTGGCAGTGCGCATGCGTTAGCTCCGCGCAAACGAGCGCAGACCTGCTTTTAAGTGCTTAAAAGTGCTTATGGCATGTTTGATTGACAGGTCCTCAACTCATTCCTGTCAGGAAAATTAAAAATCAGTGGTTAGATTCAAACCCAGGATACCATGCACTAGAGTCAATGTACAAACCACAAAGCCATGTCAGCAATACCTCAAAATGCAGAAATAGCATATATATGGGATAAAATCCAGAATGGAGCATGATAAAGCATTTTCAGTGAAGTAGATACAATTCCAAAACGGCCAATCAGAGAAATGTGCGGGAAAAGCGGCATATATATGCCCCATAGGTGGGAATACACACCAGAACCGATTGTAGAACAGACCTGCAGTCAGAATGAGTGGAGTAGGTGAGGGACGTTGCTTTCGAGCACAGCGTTGGGGCGTTGAGGAGTCCAGATACATGGTCTGGCTCCTTGTCCATCATCACGAGGCCCAACTCATGCAGGGCCAGGTCTCATGGGGAGCGTACAGGGCAGAGGCATGGGACCAGTTGGCTCGTGATCTGACCAGTGCTACTGGCATTCCACGCACTGGTGAGCAGGTCCATCACCACCATGCGGACCTGAAGCGGCGTAAGCAAGACCAGTTGACCCAATGGATCCAGGAGGCCCGGGATATGCCCAACACCCCACTACTGAGTAAGTTACATTTTACTCATGTATGTAAGGATTTCAACTAGCTGATACCATGGAGATGTGTAGTCCAATATTACTTCCTTTGTATTACAGCTGCAGGTGTCCGCTCTGCGAACCGTGAGACGCATGACCGTAGGCTGGCGCGGCTGTGCCACCATGCAGGTTAGTAACCCCATCTAGTACTTGTAAATAAATATTATAGTGTAGCATGTATCAGAACACTGCAGTGTATTGATTAAAAGTAATCTAATGTGCAAGCAAGAATTGAAAGTTTGCAGGTATGGCTGCAACAAGTTCATCAGTATGCAAGTGTGACTGGAAAAAATATTTATAGAAATAAACAGTGCTGTAATACAGATGTCCCACCATTAATTAAATGTAGTATAACCTGCAGTAGTCTCCAGAGTACAGCTTCAGAATCTGAGGTAGTCACATGTGTGATTTATCCCCTGTTGAAATGCTGAATCATGACAGAAGTGAGGCTGTTGGAAAGTGTTTGAATCACCACAGGTCTAATATGTGAACAAAGCCTAGAAGTACCAACCTGAACTGTGAAGTTGCAGGATGTGTGAGAGTGACAGAAAGGGTCATGTATGAATAAATAAAGTAGTAATAACCCCTGAATATATTAGTCCCAGTGTGTTTCCACAGAACTAAATGCATGTGGGAAGTACAAATTAACATCCCAAACTGATTTCAGTGTGTCTGAATCTGGAATGTCTAGGCCAAAATCTGTATATGGTGATAACAGTAAACAATTTGCAGATAGAATGAATGATTATCTGACAGACTAAACAGCCATAGTTGTCCCCTGTCCTGTCATCAAAGTGTAGCAGGATGATGTATCTGATCAAATTAAAAATAAGTAGGATAGTTATGTATTTGTAACAGGTGTAGCATGACAGTCAAATAAAAATCATTTTGAAACATCAGCCTCAACTTAATTGTGTACCTATTACAAATGTATATCAATGTGTAACTTATGAATGTGTCATCACTTTCTATCCCCACCCAACCCTATAATTCCATATAACAACACCCAATAAATATTGGTATGTGAACATTTCATTAACCATGGACATTTGACCGTTTCAAAAATATATGCATGTCTGTTCGTGCATGTGCCCTGTTCATACCTGCAAATCTGATGGCCTGTTGCCATTAATCAACCCTGCATGTTGTTTGATTGTGTATTTCCGTTCAAATAATGCATGTGATATTGATATGCCCCTTGTTCAATGGTGTTAATATCTGGGTGTTTGTTTAATGGGAATACCAATGCATGCTGTTACAACTAATCTGAATGGAATAATATGCCACTAACCCAAACTAACATAACTACTCACAAAGCTAGAACTCTTGGGAAGGCAGGTCCCAGCAGACCCACCTCTCCCACCTCAGCTGGTGACTGCACCTGGCACTAGTGCCCAGGCCGGACCCTCCTCCGGTGGCCCTGTGCCACCTTCGGGTGGAAGCGCTGCAGGGGATGGGGCCCGTCCCCCCTCTGCAAGCATGGCCGGAGGAGTTCGTCCACTCACCCTCCAAGGTGTCCGGTCTGTGGTGCGAAGGGAGATCCAAGACTCCGTTCTTGGGCCCCTACGCCAGCTCGAGGCTTGTGTGGCACAGCTAACGGCCCCGGCCATTGCCCCGCCTACATAGCCCCCAGCACAGCCCCATCCTGGGCTGTGAAGGAACAGTGGCAACTGCCTATGGGTGGGGATATCAGTTCCACTGTTGCCATCTGTGGGCTCATGCGTCTTGGATATCCCAACCTCCGTCCCCGTCAATTGTGTAACCCCCCCACGTGTGTCATACACCTCCCCTGTATGCGTCTTGTCTGTCTTGTCTGTTAACCTACCCAACCTACCTCCCCAGCTATACCGACTTCCTTCACCTGACATACCACTCTCCCCTGAAAAAAAAAAAAAAAAAAAGGGCACTCTGTACCCACAAAAAAATTGCGCCCCATACATAGCTGTCCATGTCGCACACATGTCCGCTTGACATTGAAACTGTTAATTACAATTGGCTCTACAACAAACATTAATGTTGTCCTGACACCTCTCTCAGGGGTGGAAGGTTTCAAATGTCTCACCAAAATACATGGAAATGCACAGCTGTTGCTGCTAAAGACATGGGCATCTATGGGCCTTACCTACATCCCTCCTGCAAATCCCACGCTTGTTTCCCTACTGTCTTACCCTCTTTGTGACCCCTTTTTCACCACTTTCCTGTCACCCCTTTTTCTTTTCTTTCAAAGAAATTAGCGCAGGTGTGCGCTTGTGTTAGTGGAGCTCACCGCCAGTGCGCATGCGTGAGCTCCCCACAAATGAGCGCAGACCTGGTTTTAAGTGCTTAAAAGTGCCTTTATGGCACTTTGATTGACAGGTCCTGTACTCATTTTGAAAGTCTGGAAAGAAAAATAAATTCCTACTGCCAGTCTCGAACCCAGTACCTTGGTAATATTAGTCTGTATGACCTACCACTAAGCCATGACTGCCATACAAGAGCATAGTGCTAAAATAAATATAACATGTAATAGTAGGAATCAATATAAAGGCAATATAGGAGGTGTACTACCCAATACATCTCAGGTAGAGTTTTAATGTCCGAATTACTGGATTCCCACACTAGTTCAGTGTTAACAGAAACAGCCCTACTAATTGTTCGCTTGTACATAATAATGTAAGGTAATGTACACATAAGAAGATATGTAAATGTACACATACATATATATAAATATATAGTAATACATAGAAATATAGTCGTAGGTGTCAGTATCCATACACACTCACTACAGGAGACAGTGAAGATAAATGCAGCAGCCAGAATCTGCAACACAGCCTGACCCCTCTGAGACCCACTAACCCTTTTAACTGCTTAACGGTGGCTTTAGCACTTTGATTGACAGGTCCTGTACTCATTTTGAAGGTTTCGAAAGAAAAATAAATTCTCACTGCCAGTCTCAAACCCAGGACCTTGGTAACATTAGTCTGTATGACCTATCACTAAGCCATGACTACCACATGAGATCATAGTGCTAAAATAAATATAACATGTAATAGTAGGAATCAATATAAAGGCAATATAGGACGTGTACTACCCAATGCATTTCAGGTAGAGTTTTAATGGCCGAATTACTGGGTTCCCACACTAGTTCAGTGTTAACAGAAACAGCCCTACTAATTGTTCGCTTGTACATAATAATGTAAGGTAATGTACACATAAGAAGGTATGTAAATGTACACATACATATATATAAATATATAGTAATACATATGAAATATAGTCGTAGGTGTCAGTATGCATACACACTCACTACAGGAGACAGTGAAGATAAATGCAGCAGCCAGAATCTGCAACACAGCCTAGCTCCTGTGAGACCTACTAACCCCTTAACTGCTGGAAGGTGCCTCCAGCACTTTGATTGATAGACCCTGTACTCAATTTGAAAGCAAAATACAAGCATACTAGTAGGCCCTACCACAAGACCATTGTAACACTAGTCTGTATGACCTACCAGCAAGACATGACTCTCATACAGGAATATAGTGCTAAATAAGTGGAACATGTAATAGTAGGAATGAAGATAAAGGCAATATAGTATGTGTACTACCCTAAGCATGTCAGACAGACCTTCACTGTCCCAATTACTGGATTCCCATACTAGTGTGTGTTAACAGAAACAGCCCTGAAAATTATTAGCTTGTACCCAATATTGTCAGCTAATGTACATATATGACAGTATGTATATGTACACATATGTATATATAGCAATACATAATAAATATAGTTGTGGGTGTCAGTATGCATACACACTCACTACAGGGAACAGGTGGGAGAAATGCAGCAACCTGAATTCACAACACAGCATGAAGCATGAGAGATGTACTAACCTTTACACTCACAGAACATTTTCCAACAGCATACCAGCATGGTCCACGCCCATACAATCTGAAAGGGCAACGCCTATCTCACATACCTTTTTATAGCACTGTCCTGAAATCACAGTGAGACATGCAATCAGTACACAACTGGCTGTATGCAATTAGCCAATGCTGCCTTACAATTGGTGCAGAGGCCATCACATGGGCCTATGCAGATACCTACAAAACCATTCAGTACCCACACTCCACATATGCAATACAATCATTGCACAAACCTGAGAAAGAGAGAGAGAGAGAGAGAGAGAAAAACAGAAATACGAAAATAAACAGACTGACAGCAGCAAAACCAGCAGCAGCAGCAGAAAACTGCAAGCAGCAAGCAGCATCACTGATACAGCAACAGCTGCCACAAACACAGGTAATGCAAAGTAGCAGGTTAATACTGTGTTTACTGTGACACCTCCAAATGTATCATAGTTCACTATCTATAGGTATGTCCATGAGATAGGTTGTGTGTACATAGTCCTGAAATATATACATATGTAATATTGCTGTACATGTTGCCCATACTTAAAGCTTCCATAGCTTAGAACACAAGGCCAGTTGTGCATATGATGCAGTAGTTACCAGGGTCAGTAGAGGTTACTCCTCATTGGTGTGGGACCACTGTGTATGTATGGCACTGTTCAGGTACATATCCTGTAGTATGGCCAGGGATTAATATCAGTCTGTCATGTGGTGCTATGTCCTCCAGGGGTGAATGTAGCACACATCCAGTGATACCATTTCGTAACAGTGATGCTATGTGTTCTGCAATGATGAGGGTGGCTCTCACCTGGACATGTGAGAGGATAGGGAGGTTACAGTCATCTGGGATAACTAATACCACATGTGTAGGAGAATGGGGGGGTACCTGCACCTAAACTGTCTGCAACAATGTTGCCAATATCTGTGCATTTGGTGAATGTGAAGCATCTTAACACTGCTGACCACAGATGCCTTGCCGTCATGTGAATCTGCCCTGTGCTGCAGTAGCCTCCTACTATTGTTATACAATATGCCTGTATCTGTAGTCCACTGGACAGGATTAATAAGTGGTGTGCAGTTGTTCTGGGTTAGATATGTGTGTGCACAGTACATGCAGTATGTGGGACGTCTGTGGTAAGCATATGCACAGGTGCTGGCGGTGTGTGTTGTGGCTTCCACTGGCCCAGTGGGCTGCATGAATAGCATCACTGTCATAACTAGTGAATAACTGTGTAATTACATGCATACATAGCAAGGCAGTGTACTGTGCTTGTGGTGTTGTTCAGATATGTATATCCAGGCTGAGTAATGTGTGTCCACATCACAGGGTTGGATGGCAACACACATCCAGTATGTAGGGATGAACACCCAGAGTGTGTCAGACGTGTCGCCTGTGCAGAAATATCTGGCCATTACCTGTGCATCCCCCACAACACACACACATGCAACATATAGCAGAAGTACTATAGCAGTACACACATGTTCATAGGTTCATACTAGGCTATTTGCCCTAGGGCATTGGTAAGCCTAGTAGAATGTGTTTGTCTTTTACCACCCAATTACAAGTTATGCTGCTATGCCCTTGTCCAACGTTAGTATACTGTGCCTCTGTCTAACAGTGACATAGAAGTGATACCTGGGGTACAACTATGATCTCCATCCACTCATCCAGATGCCTATGGAAGAGAGTCAATAAGGGACTCTGCCTAACCTGTAGTGTGAGCTCATTACAGAGTGAAGGGAGCCTCTTGGTTAGGAATATGCCCCTCCAGCATGTCCATGTATGTCAGTGCTGAGGTCCAGGTCTCCTGAGCATGTGGCTGTATGGGACTCTGATTGCCTGAGGTGCAGCATGTTCATCACTGCTGGGTAGGACATGGCTGTACTCTGAACAGGCAGTATGCCACTGAGTCCAGCTGGATTTCCTTTACCTGGGCAGCATATGACATCTGTTTGAGCCATTGCATCCCCTTGATGAGGTACTGTTGTCCTGTACCAGTTGCTGTAGGTGTCTGGTTAGGTACATCCCAAAAGGTGCATTGTACGCAATTATAGGCCTGATGATGGATGAGTAAAGAGGCACAATGACCTCCCCTGCCATACATGTGAATCCCTCATGATTAGCTGAGCTATATAACATGTCTTTCAATCCACGTTGGCCATGTGGTTGACAAATGACAGACTGCTACCATGTTTCTTCCCCAGGTCCCCAACTATGTCTTCTGTACTCAATGGCCTAACACCTATGTTGTACTTTGCCACCAATGTGGAGGCGTGGGAATCTGCATTGAATACTGATACTCCCCTCCCTTCTTCAAGTGTTGGGGCCGACAAGAATGTTAACAGCTATAACTTGGTAGTACTGGTGTGCTCCTGTGAAACCTGAAACAGGTTCATGTTACTGCACAGATATCGATGTCCAGAATGCTAAGTAGGGTTTTGAGTGCATGCATCCTGAGGTCTAGACTTCCGGTGTTGAGTAGCATCACTCTTACTTCCTCATCCTTTGTGATACAAATGGATGTGGGTTTGCCTTATGAGCCTTGCCCAATACAGGCACAATGGGTGTAGCAAGAGGCTCCGCCAAATTCCAATAGGACAGGGGTGACAGGTGCAAGCTGTCCCTAGCAAAGCATACCACCCCAAGATGGCAGGTATTGGCACACCTGTGAATGACACCAGTATGTCAGTCAATTGAT